>NC_071269.1:15985574-16285574 GCF_023375685.1 Ictalurus furcatus | reverse complement strand
CCTTTGTTGTTGCAGAATTGTAATAGCCTGAAAATTACAGTAATTCAGGACTGGTGCTTTAGAGCTCTTGTGCAGACATTTATGCTGACGCCTGTGAAATGATTTTCTGACATATTATTAAAAGAATACTATGTATCAAAAGAAATAGATTGGTATACAGCAGTTTCAGTTTGCTAAAATGGTTTAGCAGACATATAGTCTCCTTTAGGCAGATTTAAACAAAGATTGTGATTAAACATTGTGAATTTAAAACTATAGAGCAACTCTGCCTTGATTCTTGTTGTCATGTTTGTCTTTATTAAACTGTCTGCTTTAGCTATAGAAGGATACTCTCTGGTAGAGAACTTAAGTACCAGATGTAATTTCTTCCATGTGCCACATGTCACATTTACAGCATGGTATTAATATCACCTCACATGTGTCACACTGTTCCAGTGACTCCGGGGTTCGATCCTGTGCTCAGGAGACTGTCCCCATGTCTGCATGGATGTCCTCTGGGTTCTCAGGGTTCCTCCCACCTTCCAAAAACATGCTAATAGGTGGACTGGCTACACTAAATTGCCCCTAGGCATGAATGTACATGTACATGGTACATCTGTATGGAATTAAATTTGTGCCAAAGATATTGAACTTAACTTTTCAAGAAACAAACAAAAATATACAAGGAGATAGAAGAAAAACAATCTGAAATTGAAAACAGTGAACTCAGTGGAAAAATGTAACATCGTCTTGAAGTAAACAGCATTCTTTGTTATTAGTTTTATTATCATGAATGTGCTACCAGAGTTTTCGTTCATGTTTCGTTTACACAAGTTTACGTTTGCCATTCTGGCACAAATCTCTCATCTGGGTAGGGCTTAACAGCAATTTACTCTCATTGGCTAGTGAGATTTGAATTGACAGTTCAGCTGGGGAGGTGGAGGATGACGACAATGATGATGCCGCTCCTTGCCGCTCCTGAGAGCTCATCTAGAAAAAATAGTTGACTATCCAAACCTCAAAAATGAATTACGAACTAATATACTGACTGAGTAAGTAAGTTATTTCCACTACAAAGTACAAACACTATAACTATACAGAGAACCGTATCCAGAACGCTCTCCAAAATTCACGCCAATGACGTCTCTAATTCCAGGTCAAGGAGCTATCGATCCAAATCTCACTAGCCAATGAAAGTAAATTGCTGTTAAGCCCCACCCACACTAGAGGGTTTTGCCAAAATGGCAAACGTAAACTTGCAGAGCATAAATAAAAAATTTGAAAGGGTAAATGAAAACTCTGGCAGTGCCTTCATAAACCATGATTAGCGAAAAGGAAGCTTATAAAACTGTTAACAAAGAACGCTTTTTATTTGACGACCATGTTAAATTTTTGCCACTGAGTTCAATGTTTTCAGTTTCAGAGTGCTTTTCTTCTTTCTAAGTGATAAGTTTACTGTAAACACTCTTCCCCTTTGTTCCTCTGTTAACTCTTCCTAACCAGGTACAGACAGATAAAGCCTCTCACCATTTGCACGTTCCTTTGTCTTCCCGAATACCATTTGTGCGCATTTATATTACATAGCTTCCCAAATAACATTTGCTTGTATTCCTATGACTTCCTGAAAACCATATATGGAGTTGTTCCTGTCTTATATTGATATGCTTCTGGTTTTATGCAAATATGCCCTTCCGCCTAGCCATCAATAGTTAACCCATTGTCTCTGTTGTGTGTCAAGCATGACATATACTCTGCTTTTCTTTGAATAAATCAGAGATCTTGCCATTTGAATTTTGTGGGTCTGTGTGTCATTTGGCAAATTCTCTCAAAGCCTTGGTGTGGGAAGTGTGTAGCGGGGCAAGGGCGCCGTCTTTCTTGTGTACGTTCTTTTTCTCTTTTCCTAACATCACAACCCGAAGATCACAAATCTTAACAGTTTTCAGGGGGCTTGTTCTGGGATATCTACTAAGAGATACGAATAATTTAAATTTTTTGCTCTGCCTCTCATATCTCATGTATCCCAATTGTACTACATGCATTGCATAAATATTCCATGGTGTTCTATGAAAGCAATTGGAAGCAACTGTTAGTTGAATCTCTATTGTGTTGTAAAAAAAAAGCCTCTATTTTATTGAGAAAAATGCTTTATTGTGTTTTTTTTATGCTTAGGCTTTTTTTGGCTCTAGCCATTGAGTATTGTTTCTCTCTGCATTATTGTAAATAAATAGTATAACCCTAGTTTCAAAGAATTTTGAAATAGGAGGATAAACCGAGTCCGCCTCGTTCGCGAGCACTATTGCTTTGCACTACACTCCAGCTTCCTGCTGTCTTTGTTGTGTGTTATTTGTTCTGTATGTAAATCATTAGACATGGGTGGAAGTGGTCTGTCTAGATCAGTGATAGCACTTAAACTGACAATTATTCAGGAAGTACAGCTGACTGCACTACCGTCACGCCCTCTAACTCTCATAACTCTGATGCGCATGGTGAACTAAACATTGCTGCACCTTTTGTGCAGGTTGGTAATTGTTTGGCGGACAAGATGGCTTAGTGGGCTGTCAAAGAGGGTTCACCCTCTCCTCACATTCATTATGCCAAATCCAAAGTCTCAATTATCTCCTTTTGAAATCATAATGGGCAGACCAGTTCCAACCCCGTGGACTAAAGCTAACCCTAGTGTTTCTTTTACAGGTGACTTGGATGGGATTGTCGCCGATTACACTCAAGTTTTAATTGAAAAAATTTAACAATGTGAACGGTAATGTCTTTGCTTCTCTCCCTTTACCTGCAGAGAAAACTACTCCCCTTTTCCCCAGGTGATACAGTACTAGAAAAGGCTCAACCCCAGGAAGGTTGGAGAAGCCACCTTTGGACCTCCCACAGTGGTGATAGCCGTCGCTCGCACAGCTGTACTAACTGACTTTCAACCCCAGTGGATTCTTGCCAGTAGACAGAAATGGTGCCTGACCAGAACTAGCTCACTCGAGAAAGCAGAAAATTCACAATCAAGTAGCCCTTAGGGGGCCACTTCTCATCTTACATTAACACATACACCTATAGATTTTTTTGTATTAGCCTTAAGAACAGAAGCAACGACTCATGCCCTGTCTGGGGGGAGCATGTGAGTGTTGGGAGCTGTCGTAGTCTCATGGATCCCTGGGCGTTCCTTGCCGCTTATGGGAAAAGTGTGTGCAGGTCCCAGTAGGACCTAAGAGGGCATTGAAAAGTTTATGGTGAACACTCTCCCCTCTCTGTTCCCTTGTTAAAGCGCACCTATTATGGTTTTGTAACGTGCCTAATTTTGTTTGAGAGGTCTCATACAATAGATTTACATGCATCCAAGGTCAAAAACACTTTAATGTGCCCATAATTTAAACTGCAGCATTACCTTTTTTCCTCTAGTGTCACAAACGACTCGTTAAATGATCCGTTCTAAAGGATTCCTTCTAAACTCCTCCTTTCAGAGAACATACTCTGCTCTGGTTCTTCAGATGTCCCAGTCTGTTGTGATTGGTCTGCTGCTGTCAGCGTGTGTTGAAAAGGACACGCCCACTACCATAACGAGTATCGGCTCAGTCTGAAAAAAATTAAGACCAGAGATGGGGCTTTTCGTTACAAACCTACTTAGGTTAGTACAGGAAGTAAGTGTGGTATTACTAATGACTCGTTTCAGCTGTTCAGAATCAGTTCTTTCTTTTGGGAGACAATAACTCTGTTTGTCGTACACTTTGTCATGCATGTGGAAGAAATATGCTTTTTGTTAACTCTTCCTAACCAGGTACAGACAGATAAAGCCTCTCACCATTTGCACATTCCTTTGTCTCCCCGAATACCATTTGGGCACATTTACAGTACATACCTTCCCGAAAAAGATTTACTCGTATCCCTATGACTTCCTGAAAACCAAATATGGAGTTATTCCTGTCTTACATTGATATGCTTCCTGTTTTGTGCAAATATGCCCTTCCGCCTAGCCATCAATAGTTAACCCATTTGAATTTTGTGTGTCTGCGTGTCCTTTGGCAAACTCTCCCAAGGCCTTGGTGTGGGAAGCGTGTAGCGGGTCGATCGCGCCATCTTTTTGTGTACGTTCTCTTTCTCTTTTCCTAATATTGCAACCCTCTATTCACAAATCCTAACACTCACTGTATATTTTTGTTAATTTCTTGAAAAGTTATGTTCAATACTTTTGGCACAAATTTAATTAAATACATCTGGGATGTATTCTCCAGCCTTGCTAGTGTTATGATAATAATAAATATTATTTTACAGAGCAACTTTACAAGCAGCTTCTCAAAATGCTGTACACAAAATAAGCAGTACACAGAAAAAAAAGAAAAAAATAATAATAGATAAACAAAAATAATAACAAAAATAATAATCATAATAATGAAAGTAGACATCAGCAAGCAAATTGCTGGTTTAAAAAAGTATGTCTTCAGTTGAGCTTTAAATATGTCAAAGGTCTGAGCTTCCCTAAGTTTGAGAGGAAGAGAGTTCCAAAGGGTAGGAGCATAGACTGAAAAAGCCCTGTCACCCATAGATTTTAAGTGGGTTTGTGGAACAGTTAGCAAATTAGACTGTGAGGAGCGCAGTCTGCGATTTGGGATGTAAGGGATTAACAAGGCAGATAAGTACTGAGGAGCCAAGCCATGTAATGCTTTGTATGTCAGCATTATAATTTTAAGATTGACACGGAACCTGACCGGGAGCCAGTACAACGTCCTGGTCCCAGTCAGGATTCTGGCAGCAGAGTTTTGTACATATTGGAGCTTATTGAGTGTGGATTTAGAAACTCCGGCTAAAAGGGTGTTACAGCAATCTAATCTAGTGACAACCAATGAGTTTATCAGCTATTCAGCTACAGAGAAATTTAGCATAGGGCACAGTCTTCCTATATTTCTGAGGTGAAAAAAGGATGCTTTAACAGTACTCTGTACAAAAGAATCAAATGTAAGACTGATATCAAAAAATGACCCAAGCTTCCTCATTTTCCTTCGAGTCTCTAGAACAGAGCCATCAACAGAGACAGTGGACCAGCTTTGAGATGACAGGAACCTGTAAGCATAACTTCAGTTTTACCGCTATTCAGGCACAAAAAATTATTCATCCATGTTTTTAATCTCAGAAATACAGTCGGAAAAAAACCCCAAACATCAAGGTTTTCACCAGATTTTGAATGAATATAGATTTGGGTATCATCAGCATAAATATAATAATGAAGATCGAGCGATTGCAGCAGATGCCCATGTGGAGATAAATATAGTGTTCCCAGGATAGACCAGAACGAAGCTATTACAGAAGATGGACGAATAAACATAGTTTCCTATTTTTCCTAGTTAATTTTTTTAGGTGTTCCTCTGGTCTAAAAGACTTAACTAGTGACGTTTAACTGTACGTTCGTAAACATCCTGTGCCTTTAAGAGGGGCGGGGCTACGAGTGAGGCGTCACCAGCCTGTATAAATAGTTCTCACTGTTCGCTTTCAGTTGATTTGTAGAACCCTGAATCTTCTCGGTTTTTCTTTCCGCGAGATTTTATTCAGTGTACGTGGTAATAATATCAAAGTTGGACATTCTCAAAACAGCCGGCTCGCTAAACTGTAAAAAGCGGGATTTCAGAGAGAAACACAACGGAAGAAGTCATTAAACTGTGAGTAATGCTGAGAGAATTGTTTATCATAGTTTTAATAGGAGAAGCCTGGGGATTAAACTGGGTTAGGAAAGCAGAATGTCGATGATTGACACGATAACGTCTTATATATTCATTTTAAACTCTTGATTCGGAGTCCTGACACTGTTTCTCTTGACTCTTCCCGTGTGTTAGGAGTAGAAGTGTAGGCTGTAGGCTGTGTGAGAGAGATGAGTCGCACCTGAGTCACAGCTGGATCCTGGGAGCTGTCAGTTACTGTGGGCGGAATTGAGAGAATTTAAAGCACTGAAATAGACCTAGGGTTTTCTTCCATAAGAGTTGTAGGCCAACAAATTGTTGCTGGATGATAAAATCATTTTTTTTTTAAAAAAACATAAGAGTCATGGGGAATACAGTGAAAGGAACAAAAGCATGTGATGGTTGACAAACTCTTGGAAATGGATATTAGGGCTTTACTCTCAAAGTTTTTTTTTTGAAGAGAGAGAGAGAGAGAGAGAGAGAGAGAGAGAGAGAGAGAGAGAAGCAGCCACTGATACTCTGATAAACTTCATTTTCCAAACTGAATAGAGAGAATTCAGGTAACAGTGAACATGTAGATCGGAAAGAGTAGCTCTACAAGTCTTTTTATGGATTGAATCTCAAACTTACTTTTAACTGGAAATTGAGAGCTTTGTAAGTGCAGTGTGTAAATTTGTATGAAATATTACTCTCACAAGGGTGCATGGTGGCTTAGTGGTTAGCACGTTCGCCTCGCACTGCCAGGGTCGCGGGTTCGATTCCCACCGTGGCCGTGTGTGTGGAGTTTGCATGTTCTCCATGCTGTGGGGGTTTCCTCCCCAAAGACATTGTGCCCGATGCTCCCTGGAATAGGCTCCAGGTTTCCCCGTGACCCTGAAAAGGAGTATGGTGGTATTTGGTGCAAAATATCTCTTCACAACTTTCTTTCTTCATCTTTACACATTATGGCACTAATTGACATACAGTGACATACTGTATTGGCATTGAAAATGTACTGACATACATTTTCTCCAAAATGACAAAACCGACAAGGCGTTTTTTTTTTTTTTGGCAGATGTTCCTTAGCACAAGCGACAGAAATGACCAGAGTTAAATTAATAGTTTCTAAATAGACAATTAATTTCACTCTGGTATTTTGCTAGCTTGTGCTAAGGAACATCTGCAAAAACAAACTCACATTAAACGCCTTGTCGGTTTTGTCATTTTGTAGAAAAAATTATGAGTGGCATGTGGAATAATAACCTATTTATTTATTTTATTTTACACTTTGAAACATGATTTGTTTAACTGTCAAATAAAATAAAAAAGGTTATAATTCCCCATGTGATTCCACAGCCATTTTTCAGGTCCTTTTTCTGTTTATTTTTATTATTGCCTCTGGTTAGCTTTCTTCCATGATTTGGTAGAGTTTTTGTGTGTTTTTTTTTTTTTGTTTTGTGTTTATGTATTCCATTTTTAGTCTTAACGGTGTCACTAAACACTTATCTTTTTTTTTTTAATCTAGCTCTGATATTTTTTGTTTTAGGCATTGTGAATGCCATTTTCCTGATTTTCAATGAATTTGACAACAACATGTTTTATATTTCATGCGTTAACAAAGAAAACGTGTACTGTTATTAGACACCTTATCAATGCCAGTCTAAAGAAGTTTTATAGAAAATGGGATGCAAACGTTTGAGCTTGCTAGTACAGTTAACCGTTGATTAGGACTCAGTTGCTGTAATATTTCTGTTGTAACAGGTTTCCAACAGGAAACTACTATTAAATAAAAATAAAATTCAGTTTTGTGGATAAACTATAAAAAAAAAAGAGAAAAGAATCCAGAAACGCAAACTTTTGCACTCAGTTGTAACTCTGCAGCATCAATCATGACACTCATGGCATATGGTTTTTGTTAAATCCCAAACATTGGGAAATGCTATAAAATGAAAATATAATATCTTACTATTGTCAGAAGTTTTGTTTGACGCTGATATTATGACTCCAATCGATTTGTTATTCCCATTCAGTGTTTCTAATATAATAATCTGAACTTTGAATTGTGTTCTGTGAGAAGATTAGTTTTAGGAAAGCATTTGCAGCATCAGTACTGCATGTTTTGTGTTGTGATGATGAGAATGCCTGCGTATTTTAATCAGGAAGGATTTCGTGCATGATGTCAGGAGTCTGCTCAGCACACAGATGTGAGGTGTGAATGCCTTAATACACTTCCTTTATCACAGCCATCTCATAGTAAAACAAACACTTGGGCTTAGGTCAGTTTGACTCACCATTATGACACAACACCAGAACATTTCACAATAATACAGTCACTTAGATTAAGAATGAAAAAGAAGCTTTGTTTTATTTTACTATCAGTCATGAACCTTATTATATATGTATGTATGTATAATATAATATATTATTTAGAATACTTTAAAGTGACTCAGTTTTTGAATATATCATTGCGAAATATCCTGATCTATTATAGCCGACTGATATATTCGTTGCCTGAGAAATTAACTGATCTTAAAGTTCTACAGAAGTCTTGGAAACAGTACGCAGTTGTGCCACTTAGGAACCACCAAACCGTGTGCATTTGCTCTTCAATATGTACGCTAAACTTTTTATGTGACCCTGAGAAATTGACAATCATATGATCAAATATCATACATCATTTCGGTAAAACCCTGTTTAAGTGAAATGACTGGTGTTTGCTTAGTTTTTGGATCATATAAGATATTGGTATTGGGATATTATGTAACTTTAAAGGAAAACTTCAGCCTGAAACATATATTAAATACGATTATATTGAAATATAATGTGTTTAGCAATTCTTGTTGATTGACGCTATATTTTTGTTATTCCAGTGAGATGTTTGAGGTTGTGTGCCGTGATAACATCACAGTGGGACATTTCTAGTGCAGTTACAATGATGTTTAATAACAGCAAAATATTAAACAATATCAAACATATGGTATAACAGTCAGGTTTCGCTGTTAGCTCCTAAAACCAAAAGAGCAAGAGCTGCTTTTCTCACTCACCAGGTTCCAGTGTCATATTAATGAGAAATCGAACATAGAAAAATGTAGTACAGCTATATGACCCAATTGTGCTGATTTACAGTAGAAGCTTGGCGAGTTAGCGATCTACGAGGTGACCAGCATGACTGTGCTGATGGAAGACAGTGGTATTAGCTTGAAAGTTGAAATAAGGTTTGGAACGCTTCGTGTTTGAGACACAATATACAGATGAAGAGGTGAGAGAGGTGGAGAGACTAAAGCACTAAAGCACTGCTGCAGCAGTCTCTTTAGATAGAAATGAATTCCTACTCGCACCACTTTCAGAAGGCCGTCGAACAACACTGTGGGTAATGAAAATAAATCACCAAAGTGATGTTGATGAAGGATATTGATGAATGATGTTGATGAATTTAACCCCCCCCCCAAATAAACATTCTGCACTACTAAATACCACATTAATTATAAATTATTGACTTGGAAGTCATTCAGGGTTGAACACAGTAAAACTAGTATCTGTGATTAAATTTTTTCGCAGCAAGGCCCTATAACCCGATACATGCCCATGTTATGTCATAGTGTCGAGTCACACGGCCTTGCCCAGTGTTTGTTTTAGCAGGGGATGGCTATAATAATGGACATGTATTAATGCATTCATATGTCGCTCCTGCGTGTTGTATAGAAACCTGACCTCATGCATGAATCCATCCTGGTCACCATCATGAAAACACAAAGCACTATTCAGGCACTGAAGCAGCTCCATTCATGTACATGCGTGGTGGGAGAATTAATGATAGTAGCCTCAGCCCAGTTCCCAGTTCCCAGTTCAGCCTGAAGCAAAGCATGTGATAAGTTGCATAACGTGGCCTACCTGGTATTTCATTGATTTTTACTTCGCATTTCACTTGAGAATGCCAGCACTGCTTTTCCTGAATGGGTTAGGGTTTTTTTAAATTTATATACAGACAAGTGCTTTAAAACACAATAACTTATGTCATGGCGCCTTGGCTGACTGAGGTGTTTGGTATTCCTACAGGCATAAATTAAGCTGTGTATGGGTCTTTTTGTTTGTTTGTTATGAGAAACTTCATTCCCTCAGTAAGGGTGACAGGATTTGAATAAATAGAAGAACTTTGTTGTATTGAAAAAACAGTTGGTCATCTAAAACACTGAACTTAATATATATTATAATATATTTCTATTAATATTGGTTCATTTACATTTCCTAGATCTAATCTGTAGAAAAAGGTGGGGGTTTTTTTGGTTTTTTTTTAAACCATGTCAGATTAAAATTATTTAGTGTATAACTCTTTGTTTAGAGACAGCCTCCATCTCTAGTAATAGTAGTAGTATTAGTATTAGTAGTAGCAGCAGTAGTAGTAATTGTAGTAGTAGTAATAGTAATGGTTGTGGTGGTGGTGGTGGTGGTAGTAGTAGTAGTAGTTGTAGCAGTATTAGTAATAGTATTAGTAATAATAGTAGTAGTATTAGTAGTGGCAGCAGTAGTAGTAATTGTAGTAGTATTAGTAATGGTAGTGTTAGCAGTAGTAATAGTAATAGTAGTAGTAGTAGTAGTTGCAGCAATAATGGCAGCAGCAGCAGTAGTAGTAGTAGTAGCAGCAGTAGCAGCAGCAGTAGTTGTAGTAGTAGTAGTAGTAGTAGCAGCAGCAATAATGGTAGTAGCAGCAGTAGTAGCAGCAGCAGCAGTAGTAGCAGCAGCAATAATGGTGGTAGCAGCAGCAGTAGTAGTAGTAGTAGCAGCAGCAGTAGTAGCAGCAGCAGCAGTAGTAGTAGTAGTAGCAGCAGCAATAATGGTAGAAGTAGCAGCAGCAGTAGCAGCAGTAGCAGCAGTAGCAGCAGTAGCAGCAGTAGCAGCAGCAGTAGCAGCAGTAGCAGCAGTAGCAGCAGTAGCAGCAGTAGCAGTATTAGAGACCCCCATGCATTCTTTCCAGGCTGAGGGAATATAGGATTTCAGTCTGCAGAGCTGATTAAGGCAGTGTGCTGCTCTGTAATTAACTGAAGGAGGGAGGAGAGAGGCTTCAGAGGCCATGCCTACTAGTGAAGTGGGTGGTGAAAAATGACCACACTTCAAACAAGCATTCCTCAGTTTGATGTACATAAAAGGAGCTACAAATTAAAGCATTGCTAGCATCCCCAACAATGAACACTTTGAACATGCTTTGGCATATGAAAAGAAATTCTATAACATTTCAATTTCTTATGCTTTCAGAGCACTGAATCAAATGGTGTCTTGGTTTGCATGGAACATGGAGGCTGATGGATTATGAATTCTCCATGACTGAGATAATGTGAAATCTCTTCAGTTTTTTTTTCTTTCACCAAAGTATGGCTTCATCCCAACCATACTGGGACCAGTATGATGATATTAACAGGTGAGCACTAACACAGGCACACGGCTAAATGCCATATAATACTGTGTTGCGTTAACCAAACTGCAGGTAAAAAAAAGACAAAAAACATCAAATTGTATAGAAGCTTTATTCCATTGGACTGTGCCATGAAAATAGTTGTTTTTTTGTTGTTTTTTTTACTCTCCATTGAGCTGTTGACATATTAGCAAGCCATTGGACTGGAAGCCATTAAAGGCATGATTGTGATGTATTTGCATAGCTTTGCTATATTGCAAAATGTACTGTTTTGGCCAGTTTGTACTGAAGGACTCATCGTCTCTTTGTGTTACAGCATGTACTTTTCTTTTGGAGCTGACTACACAGTGAAAACACATCAGCAAGGCTTGACCTCTGTGGGATTTGAAAGTAAGTGAATGACTCTGAAATGTACCAGCAGGTAGGGAAGATCATCTGGTCACTGTGTGTTCTCTGTCTTTGAGGTGGTTGTTTTTCAGGAAATATAGAGGGCTTTGGGAAGCCAGATTGTCGCCTTCTTGGCTGATAAGCATTTTCTGTTGCGTTGATGCTGCATTTTTCTCTCCCATTAAGATTAAAGCTTTTATAAGATGCACAGTACGAACCAAAAGTTTGAGACCACTTGTATGATTTTTTTTTTTTTCATTGTTTGTTACAAAGTCTTACTAGCTTGTAAATCGTTTCTCAAACAAGACTCCATTTTCACTAAGGTAACGAAATGTATTGTATAGCTATTTTTATATTTGCATATAGGTATTTACTTTTTTTAAAAAGTATTAAAAAAAATGTTTTATGTAAATGAAGCAAGTGGAATTGCAGCAATTTTATAGTACTGAATAAAATTGTGTGAATTCTTAAATGACTAAATAACTAGAGATGCACTGATAGTAAATTTCTCAGCCGATACCGATAGCCGATTATTCAGAGTGATATCGGCCGATGCGGATACCGATACCAATAGTTTGGTGGTTCTGCCTTTTATACCTTCTTTTAAATTAATAATAAGTAATTCCACAATTCTGAAGGAAATGCAAATAAAAACTTTATTCTCTCCATTTCAACAAGTTGTTTCATAGTAACTGGTCTCATGAACAGAAAACACGTTACTCACATTCTGAAGATTAAATTAAGATTTCGTAACTTATTGAATGTTATTAATTCATATTAACATTGAGTGAATGCTAAAAAAAAAACCCCTCCTGTTAGGCTTCACATTCACTCACCACAAACAAAAGCATTTCTACTTCATCACTGAACATCAAACTGGTAATATATAATATCAACTTTATATATTAACATTAACTGGATATGAAATGTACTAGTCTACAAATATATTTTTCTGTGCAAGATATATGCATATATACTGAAACATTTAAATAAAAGAGTTGACAAAAATGGTATATATATATATATATTAATTATAATACCATTTTTGTCAACTCTTTTATTTAAATGTTTCAACCGTTTACTGGCACTTTAATTTAGTGCGAGCAGTGCGGCAAAAAAAAAAAAAAAAAAAAATTTTTATGTTGACGCCGAAACCCATGCTTCACTGCTGCAGCGTCCGGTGTAAAAGCACTGATTTGTTAGCATGCACACCGAAAAAAAAAAATGCACTGCTTCTGCTCTGCTGCAGCATGCGGTGTAAAATTTTAGCGGTGCAGAGCTTACACTCTGCAGTTTTGTCATCATTGTCACCCAATTCAAAGTAATTCCACACAAGAGACATCTTTACACACGGTCTGTTTTCCTGCCCTCTTTTTATTGACAAGATATAATCGGCCCTGATCATCGGATGTTTTTAAACTATTGGCCTATGGCCAATAGCGTGAAAAATGGCCTTTATCAGCTGCTACCAATTATTGGCTGATACATCGGTGCATCTCTATAAATAACCCATATTTAATTGCACTTATCCACTAAGTAATGCTGTGTATCAGCTTTACTGCTGAAGGAAAAACTCTTATTGCCAGTGGTTCGAGACTTTTGAGCTCTCTTATCTTACAATATATGTTTGCCTGTTGTAAATGTAACTTGTACTGGCCACACATGATTCCAAAAGCATGCACTTTTTTTTCCCACTTCTTCCAGGGAAGATGTTTGGCTCCCACAACTCTAGCCACCACTGTCAGTCTTTAAAGCCTGTTGATCCCGCACAGCTCCTCCTCTCCTCCATGCACAGCTCACCTGAAGGAGACCAGGTCGTTCCGTCCTTCAAGAAACTCTCTGTCTATGAACAAGCGCGCCCATATTCTCCCAAGAGAAGCTCTAAACCTCTTCCTCCTCTCCCGGACATGGGGGATATGTCTTCTGATGAAGCAGCAGACAGCGAAGTGGAGTTCTTCTCCAGCACCAGCGAGAGCCAGCTACTGATACCAGAATGTGCCTCTAAAACATCAGCCTTCCAATACAGAGCGCAGAATAGGCGGAGTTTCCGCGGTTGCGGCCAGATCAACTATGCGTACTGTGATGCTATGCAGGATAATATGATTGGACAGAAGTGTGAGAGGGAACAAGTGGTGCTTAGAGAAAGGGACAGCCTTATACAAGAAAAGCCCCAGCGCAGGCTGCGCCGCTCTAACTCGGGACCTGCGGCGTCTTTTAAACCTACTAACCTCCGAAATATCCATGCACAGGAGAAGCCCAAGGTCCCTCCTCGTGCTCCCATTCCATCCCGTCCTCAAAAGAGTGCCGACCATCAAGGCATTGAAGAGCCTCCCGAAATCCCACCCAGGCGGCCAATGTACTACATGGCCCCACGCAGTCCTAGTCCTAAAAGCCTTCCCATTTACGTCAATGGAGTGATGCCTCCTACACAAAGCTTCGCCCCCAATCCCAAGTACGTGAGTAAAACCCAAGTTGGAAAGCCAAAGTGTGAAGGATTGCCTACTTCACATGCACCATGTATACTGCCCATCATGGAAGACGGAAAGAAGGCCAGTGCTACACATTACTTCCTTCTTCCACAGAGGCCAGGATACTTGGACAGATTTGGAAGATTTTTCAAGGAGTCTGATTCCGAAGCTGTGCAAAGTGGATGTTGAGTAGAAGCAGGGTTGTTAGGCTAACTACAACTGTACTTACTTGCAGTATTCAGGTGCTTATAGATTTATTCATTCCTACGCAGTACCACCTCAACTTGAACCCAGAGTACTGAAATGTGGCCAGGTCATAAATGCTGGACATAGTGGAGCTGTTTTTAAAAAAAAAAAAAAAAAAAAAAAAAATTTTTTGATCATGCAGCGTCATTATGATTTACATTTTATGTTATTTTATTTCGCCTGCTTCCAGTATTCCTTTTTTTTTTTTTTAAAAAAAAACAACGTCTTTTGTTCTTTGATGGTTTACATTTACCACTGATTAGTATAAGCTGGTCTTATACTATAAGTTGGAGAAGGACTGGATTCCAGCACATTCTGGTTATTTTTCTTGCTCATAGATATGTAATTCACCAGTTAATTACTAGCTTCAGTAGTGTGTTCGAGCAGAGAAATTACCAAACTGCCTTGGAGTGGAGTTGAGCAGCCCTGATCATATCCCTGTCATATCATTAACACCGAGCATTAAGAGTATTTTAAGTGCCATTTTAATCATTCTGCACTGCATGTGTTATATCCCCAGTTGTTTGTGTTGCTGATAATTCATCTAGTATTTGCACTCATCAACTGATAACTCATGTCCTCACGATGTTCAGTGGGACCTTATTTTTACATATTAAATTGTTTAAGGAAATGTAAAACCAGTTTATTAATGAAGTGACTCAACTTATTACTAAACAGAATAACTCTGAAATATTGAGCTAATTTTTGGATTAATGTCCTTTTAACAGAAAGCTTGTTTAGTTGCTTACTATTACAGTTAGAAGTTCTGATTATGCTAAAAGAAACAATTATAAAATATCTGAATCATTACCTTTTATTTGTTTGTGCAGCTAAGCAATGATGGTTAAACTCCTTAAAGTGTGACTGTTTGAGCCAAATGAGAAAAGGTCAATGTTCCGTATTACCCTGACACAACCTGTACTTTAACACGTACATGTCATGTATTTATCCACCCATCTACTGTTGCTTTTTTCTTAGTTAATTCTCAAGTGATTAAGTCGGTCATGTGGCAACACATCTGTTTACATGATTTTAATTTTTTTGGAATCTGTCCGTTTTGGCCATCTTCCTCATAACAGAAGGTGAAAATGTATTTATCCATGGCTTATTTATTCACATATGAAGGCTCGTGATCGTTAACTGTTATTGCTGTTGTTGCACTGCATTGCACTTGTCTTTACGTGCAGTATTTGTAGTTTTTCACATTACATCTCTGATCTATTTAAAGAAATAAAGTGACTTATTTATCAGTAAATGAGATCAAGTTATGTCTCATGTATTATTCATATACTTTTCACGTTTACTAAGTTAGATAGCATGATAGTGTTTGGTTAATCTAAGCGAGATACTTTGTTCTGTTCAGGTCTCAATGACCCATTTTGAAGTCTTAGTAAAAGTGAAGCAAGATTATATCACAAAATTTACACACACATGCACATGAAGCCAAGAACCCCTTAAGGAACCCTCGAAGAATCCTTTTCTAAGAGCATAGTAAACAGAATATAATGATATTCTATATTATAATGATAACATGACGAATCGTGTTCTATTCTGTACTGACACATTACAGTGGCCATTTTCCTGTTCAAAATTTAGCATGTTTGAGAACAGTGCAAAAACATTACAACTGCTAACAATCCAAGTATTTGGAGATCACTGCTTCCTGGATCCTTGTTTTTGTCAATTTTAAACGTCCACAGAGACATGTTGTGCTTTGACCTTTCGTGTGAAGTTCATGGAAGAGTTCTCACAATACCTTATCAGTTTATAGGATGTATTTAGAGGTCATATCCGCTGTTGCCAATGCAGTGTGGCGTTATCTCTCTGTTGTTTGCTCTGAGAAGTCATAATGAACAGATTGTTAAACCCCTGGCTCTTGCCTGACTCACTTCCTCTGACTTCCAGCACGCCAAAGTGACAAATGTCACAAAGATGTGGTGTCTTTCACACATGCTGTACTAATTTCAGTTCCATCGCTCCAATCCATATGTTTATCCATTAGCCAGTGGCCACTTCTAAACAATGTTCTGCTATGAGTCACTAACCTGTTTGAAAAACAAAGGCTAAAGGATACTACAGATCTCTCTTCTTTTAGAAATATCCCATATTGTTAAAACCAGAAAAGTAGTAACTGTAGAGTAACTATTATACTTCCTAGAAGAAAGTATGAAACATGTTACAAGCCTAAGATGGCTGGTTTGGGTGGTCTCCCCCTGGACTAGCTGGTGTTAAACTGGTCAGATAAGCAGTTTGACCAACCAGGCTTATCCTCCTGACAAGCTAGAACCAGTTTGACCAGTTGGAAACAGTTTGACCAACCAGGCTGGTTTTCCTGACCGACTAGAACCAGTGTAACCTACCCGGCTGATCCTCCTGACCAGCTAGAACCAGCCTGACCAGCCAGAACCATCATAACCAGCGAGCCTGGTCAAACTTACCAGCTAGAACCAACCCGATCAACTGAGCTAGTCATCCTGACCAGCTAGAAACAGGCTGACCAACCATGCTGGTTAACCGGACTGGCTAGTAGCAGGTTGGATGTGTCTAAAGCCAGACCAGCTAAAACCAATTTACTAGCCCAGGCTGTATTTTTATTTATTTATTTATTTACCAGCAAGGTATGTAGTGAGGAATATGTACATGTAACAGTGTATTGAAACAAACCTAAATCTACAAATAACACTTTCTCACGTGAGCTTGGTATCTTGGTTTCTTTATAAACATTAGACTACCTTTGCGAGTTATTTCAAATTGAAGAGGAAATGATGTTATTACATGATGACATGCCATGATGTAATCTTTACCAGTCAGGGCATGACGTTAATGGAAGTTTCCGCGTTTCCTTAACATTGTACAATGTCATGCTAGCATGTCGACACTCAAACTATTCCTGTGTTCCACTCTTGAGCCTTTAACACTGCTACACTGGTACAAAAGCAAACAGATCAATGGTAATAAAATACTACAGGAACGTTACATTCCTCCAGACGATGTTTAAATAAAATAAAATAAAATAAAACTTTCTGATTTAACGTTTGTTTTGGTTTGGCTCTTTAACGCCTCCATTACTGTCCACCAGGTGGCACTACAGGATTGAAATGCTGTTGTATTGCTTCAAAGCCTGTGATTTTAGTGTCTTTTCAGTAAGACTCTTTTTATTTTATTTTTTATTATTTATTTATTTATTTAATTTTTTAAATTAATTTTATTTTTTAGGCTACTGCCTGTTGTTTACTTACCGTTACCCTAATTTGATTAGTCACCTAAAACTGTGATAACAAAGTAAATGTGTAGAACTTTGAAGGACCCATGTTGTCAGTGCAAGTAGAAAGAGCTTTATTTATTTATTTATTTATTAGAGTTTGTTCTTTACACAGATTTCCAGCACTGAGATTTCAAAGTATTTAATAGTAGGCAGTACTTTGGCTTGAGTTCAGTAAGATTAAAATGTTTTCCTTCATATTTAATTGACCTATAGTTGCATGTACGTCTTATTGGTTCTGAAACGTCAAGTCCAGGATTGGTTCTGAATTTTGCAGTCAGACGTTGTCAATCACCATTTTGATAAGATTAATTTTCCAACTAAATACAATACCAAAATTTAAATCAGTTCTCAATTTCACAAAACCTACACTACACTCTCAAGCAGTTTGAAATCAGTGATCACTTTAACTGTAAAATAAATTCCATAGATACTAATCAATACAGATTATTTAATGAACATTATTTAATGTGTACAATAATGTTGTGTCTGGTTATTAGAGCCAAAGTGTGTTTTATTCATGAATGTTTCATTGACAGAACACATTATGTCAGAGATGACATTATTTATAGGCTACATGTTTGAGTTACAGTTGCAATCAAAATTATTCAACCTCCATTGCAAATCAGGTTTATTGTCAAAATGTATAGACTTTCAGCTGTTTGCAATGAACAAATCAAGCAAAAGCAATTGAAATAGTTCAATAACTATTTCACAACCTGCCTTCTCAGAAATCTGGTTGTAGTCGTTGATAGCTTCCTTTTTCTGCCCCATCCAGGTATTTCATGCATTTTTTGACCCTAGCCAGTTCAGGTATTTCATGTGTTCCAGCTCAAGCACAACTGGTGCAACTAATGAAGCCCTTGGTAAGTTGCATCAGGTGTGCTTGAGACAACATCTGTTTTGCATATTTGTGCTGTTGTGAGGGATTCTATTCAGGGGGCTGAATAATTTTGAAACTGGAGAAATCATCATAAATTGCATTTTCAGATGAATTTGGGGAAACAACTTGAAACATTTGTTGTGTTATTTCAATTGCTTTTGTTTGATTTGTTCATTGCAAACAGCTGAAAGTATGTAAAATTTGACAATAAACCTGATTTGCAATGGGGGTTGAATAATTTTGATTGCAACTGTATTAAATTAATATATTGCATTAAACCCATTCAATTCAAGTGTAAAATCAGGGTAATACCTATTAGAACTCAATAACAAATAATTAAAACTTTGAAAATGCTGGGTTGTGATTTGCCAAAAAAATAAAAACAAACAAACAAAAAAAGGACCCTAGGCTGTTTCACTGACCCCACATTGAGAACCCCTGCCATAAAGTATATACTATCAGACTTTTATATATAATACAGACTGTCAGTAGAGGTCAGTCAAGTTCTCTCAGGATGAGCAGGGAATAAAGGGGCACCTGAACAACACATTTGTTAATGCAGATTCTCATAAACAACGTCAGAAAAACAGGTAAAATGGAAACCCACTGTAAATGATATCATGTAATTATATCTAAAACTCATATATGGTGCAGACCAGAAATGTGATTCAACCAAGCAACATCCTGCATGCCACTTTTTTAAAATAATCAAATAGAAGAATATTTAGTGAATTACATACATCTTGCATTGTGTTTCTGGCTGTGTCACAGTGCAAGACTGTCTGTTCCACTTATAATC
This sequence comes from Ictalurus furcatus, assembly GCF_023375685.1. Taxonomy (NCBI): domain Eukaryota; kingdom Metazoa; phylum Chordata; class Actinopteri; order Siluriformes; family Ictaluridae; genus Ictalurus; species Ictalurus furcatus. The sequence goes on along the minus strand of NC_071269.1, from coordinate 16,266,495 downwards.
ATATAGAAAAAAAAAAAACATTTTACTACAACAATCTGCTATCAACTAAGAAAAGGGGATTAAAAAAAGGCCACCGTAGTAAGTTCACTATGTTTACAATTATTTGAATACCACAGGGCTTACTGGTTTAGATTACTGAATTACCAGCGTTTTACATAGAATGTGTGAATTTGCAATTATACTTGTTCCCTCAGAAATCTCAAAATCAAGAGGAGGCGCTGCAAAGAATTTGCTCTATGAACAATTTCATTATGTTTATTCCATATCTGTTAGTGACAGAACACAGCCATGTGACAAAACCCAAAAATATAGAGCCAGAATAATCTGACATGCATTGAAACATTATTAATTACAGTTGAAAAATAAAGTAAACAATTTTACGATCTTCTTTTAAAGGAAAGATAGTTTTACATGCACAGCTTGTAAAACCTCCCTCAAGCATTGCATGGTACCCTATAACAAACATATATAGTACATACTGTGTATTATAGTAATTCCTAATAACCCATTTTAAGATGTTTTGAGATGTTTTGGAATTTGAGCTTATGTTTGTGTTTCAGCATTTTACTACAACCTTTATGCTTACAGAACGTAGATGACAACTGCATGGTGAGTCTTTTCATTTGACTCATAATTTTTGGATATCCTGTGTAAGGGTTGACAACCTAAGAAAACCTAGGGGTTAAATTGATATTTAAGCTATTTAGATGCTATGCACTAGTCTTGTTATTTTTGTGTCATTCTGACAGTTGTATTGATTGGATTGTCCAGCACTAACCATGAAGTTTTTTTTAAAGGTATTATCAACTTAGCATTCAATTTTCTATATATTAAAATATAACCTGTTACATGTATCCTAAATTTTTGTTTTTGGTTGTCTAAAAAGTGTAAAAACATTAGCAAAGGGGCAGATGTCACAGTTAAGGAGAGATTCAAGTTCTCCTTCTGTGCTAGTTTTTCAGATTGATTTAGTGAAACCAATCGGGGCAGCATGTAAAATCGGCTCCGTTACTTTCATCTACGTTAAACAGGCTTCTTTCTTTTCTGACATTTTAAAAGAAAGCCTGCACTAACTGATTAAAGAAAAAAATGCAGTCCATCAAATGCTGATAAAGCTTAAAGGATGTCTCTTAGAAGAGTTGCACCCTACTAACATCAAGAATGGCAATCCAGTTACCCTCTAGGAAAATATTAATGTGAGGCCATTTTGTTCCAATTGTACAAATACATTGTGTGCAAAGCTGTAGATCATAAAAATTTGATTTTCAAATGGTTATCAGATGTAAAATGATATCACATAATGGTCTTATTGATATAGTGGATTATTGTTAAACTAATAATTTGAAGGTCTTTGGGTGATGAGATATGCTATGTCCTCTTGCTGTTGCTCATCGTTGAGCATATTTCTTTGACGCACCTGTTGATAAACTTAACCCTAAAGACAGTAGAGCTGATTTAGGAGCAGGTCCTGCAATGCCCTTTCTTGACTGAAGGGGTTAATGGGGCTAATATATTCTCAACTGAGAGGTGAGAGCTGTGATGCTCTACACAGCATGACCTCCCATCAGGTCCTGACCTCCTTCATGCTTTTACACATGTACCACACCTGAAGTCACACATGGGTACATGAAAGAGCTTGACAAAAAGGCTTTCATGGTATGAAAGGATGAGTTGCATGTAGCATGGCAGTCCCTGTTCTACTGCAACCTGGCCTTAGTGCTGTGATCACACATTCCACATACAGTGGCATTTTAAATGCTTTCATTGCAGATTTTTTTCTCTCACAACATGAAATACACATGAAATACACCTTTATCGATCCTGAATTGGAATTTCAGATTATTGGAAAACAATAAGCATCAGAATAAGCAGAAATGCTTGCAAATTCAGTAAACATGCTTACTTCCTATTTAGCAATCCTTCGTTAATTCAGGTAATGTTCTACATTATGTTCAGACATAAGAAAGCTGTATTGTCTATCTTCTATTTATTAAAATGTAGAATAAATAAGGAAAAACTGATATGTTTTAAACATATATTATAAATCATTTGTCTTCCTATAAGATGGCATTTGGCTTGGTCCAACTTTTTAATTAAAAATGAACCTATATTAATTTATTGTTCAGGTAATTGGAGATTATTTTTTATTCTAATCTAAAAAAATGTTTAGTAGTCTTTTTTAAGAGATGCATTTAAGCTTCAACTAGCTTTAGCATATGAAAATCGCATAAGACATTGGGTCCTACATTGCTGATTTGCAGTTCTCAAATCATTTCCTTCTCAAATATAACTGCAGTGCTGAACTAAACTTTTCTGAAAAATTGTCTCAATTGTTTTGTGCTAGCAGAACAGTGACACTTATTTTGTCCAGCATTATGATAGGTTATCACATCTATCATAAATCATGTAAACATACTGCATATGAACTAGAACAAAACTGCCTATATGCTAGCTATCATAACAAGTGTTTGAGTAGAGAAAATGAACAAACTGTGCTGAACTCTGCAGGAACCACAAATGTGCTCCTCTAACTTACACTCCTGGAAACCGCCTGTTTTATGGTTCTACCTTTACATTTGTTTATCTAGCTGACACTTTAATCCAAATCAACTTATAATTGAGACGGGATAGAACTGAATAGTTCAGGGTGACATTGACAGTGACAGCTGTGTGTGTGTGTGTGTGTGTGTGTGTGTGTGTGTGTGTGTGTGTGTGTGTGTGTGTGAGTGATTGATTTTTTATATCATGATGGGGGACCAAATATCCCCACAAGGATAGAAATATCTTTCAGTTTTCACCTTGTTGGGGTATTTGTCTGATCCCCATGAGGGGAACTGCTTTTTTTCTACTTTGGAAAACTACCAGCCAACAGCATGTGTGTATGTGAGCATATGTTTATATCATCATGGGGGACAAAATAGCCCCACGAGGATAGGAATATCCGACAGTTTTGACCCTTGTTGGGGCATTTGTTTGGTCCCCATGAGGGAAAGTGGGAAACCTTTTTTTTCCCCCCCGTTATAAACAAACTGCAGCTTTTATTTAAAGACAGAAGGTTTCCTTTTGGTTACTGAGGTTAAGGTGTTAGTGATAGGTTTAGGTGTAGGCATAGCAGTAGCTGCATTACTAATTACATAAATAAAAGTACGTCACAAAAATAGTAAGATTAACGTGTGTGCATATGTTTTGTGTATGTGTATACAATAGGTGTGTTTGTGAGAATTCGAGAGTGAGAGTGATGTGCTGTACCTCACAGACATTCTTTCCTCTGCTTGCAGTGATCTATTGTGACAAGATGCCATTACCAGGCCCATGATTTAACACCCTTAAACACTTCCAGCTGCACTACAGTGCTAAATGTGTCATGAGGAAGTCAACATCAGGATGACAGGCTTTGTATGATCAGAAGCACCTGCTCTCTCTTTCTCTGTCTCTGTCTGCGGAGATGCTTTGCCTTTGTGCACTACGAGCTCAAAATTGCTCCCTCAGTTTCTATATGTAAGCACAGGACCGCAGTCTGTTTCACTCCAGCAACTCAGATGTCACAACTGTCAAATAACCTAGCCTTAGAAATATGGTCAAATATGGTAAAACCTTTGATTTATGCCATTTTACAGCAGGTTTGCTATATTAAATATATTAAAGGAATGTCAGATTAAATGCTTTGTTCTTCTTGGGTACTTGGTAGGTCAGAGTAGCACAGGTCAGTACTGAGCTGTTGACGCTGGTTTGAATTAAACATTTTGCAGGTGTAACTGACCTGGCCCCTAAAATAAGATGGAATATATGTGTGGACACCAGACTGAAAATGAAAGAGCTAGTAAAACTGTTTATTGTATCATCTCTTATAGGGATCTTCTATATTTTCTAAAAATCCATCAAAGCATAAAAAAATCACAATGAATGGCCGTGTTGAAAAACAAATGTGCAGTTTTTTTTTTCTCTAGATATTTTATACATAATGAAATCAAACCTGTTGACAGGGAAACAAACTATCCCTAATAAGGTTTAACTTACTGACCATTTAAAGCGTTCAGCTTTTTCTGTCTCTATTCACATGATTTGCGACTGGTACAACTGGAAATTATTTTATATATATACAGTTGCAATCAAAATTATTTAACCCCCATTGCAAATCAGGTTTATTGTTAAAATTTGTAGACGTTCAGCTGTTTGCAATGAACAAATAAAACAAAAGCAATTCGAAAAGTTCAACACAACGAATGCTTCAAGTGGTTTCCGCAAATTCAACTGAAAATGCAACTTAGAATGATTTCTCCAGTTTCAAAGTTGTTCAACCCCCTGAACAGAATCTCTCACAACAGCAAAAATATGCAAAACAGGTGTTGTCTCAAACACACCTGATGCAACTAATCAAGGGCTTCATTAGTTGCACCAGTTGTCCTTGAGCTGGAACACATGAAATACAAATCAACTGGCTAGGGTCAGAAAGTGTACAAAATGCCTGGAGAGGACAGAAAAAGGAAGCTATCAATGGCTGCAACCAGATTTATGAGAAAGCAGGTTGTGAAAAACCCTCGTCACGCCGTCTGTGAGGAAGCTGAAGCTTGGGTGTCATTGGACCTTCCAACAGGACAATGATCCCAAGCATACCTCAAATTTCACCAAGACTTGGCTGCAGAAGAAATCCTGGAAGATTCTACAGGGCCATCACAGTCACCTGACTTGAACCCCATAGAAAATCTCTCGTGGGATTTGTAGAAGGCGGTTGCAGCACGCAAACCCAAGAATATTACTGAACTGAAGGCCATTGCTCATGAGGAATGGACTGATTCATCAGGAAGCTGATGTCTGGCTATGCAGTGAAAACACAAATAAAAATATTTCAAATAATTATTGACATTTTTATCTTTATGTTACCCAAACCTGAAAAAAAGATTATTATTATTGTTTATTCATTCATCTTCACTATGTTCTTTATCCTGTTTGGGGGTCATGGTGAATGGTTCACTCTGGATATGACTCCCATTCACCTTCTCATTCAAACCAAGGGGCAGTTTGGAGTCGCCAATCCACCTATACCAGCTTTTTTTGTGAGAGGGGAGGAAGCCGGAGAACCTGAGAGAAAATCCATACAGACATGGGGAAAACATATAAAACTGCACACAATTCAAACTCAGGATCATACCACAGACACTGGAGCTGTAATAATTCAGACAATGCTGTGCCTTGTTTTTAATATTTTGTGATTAATATGCTGGCCCTACACAAAGCAAACTAATTAAACATTTTATTTTATAGCTTTATTGCCATCTAGTGGATGTTTTCATCTCTATGAAATGCAAATTTTTTACGTAGTCAAATCCCATGCTCTGTATATTTTTAGTGCTTACCACACTAAAACACACTTGCATCAGCCCAACTGTTTTGATAATCACAAGAACAAGGGGAATAAACAAATGCAGTGCTATAAGAACTGGAATGCAGGATCACTTGTTTCAGTCTATGGCCACCAACCTGGTTCCTGGAGATCTACCTTCCTACAGCCCAAATTCAATACACCTGATTCAAATAATCTACTAGACAGGGAATCTGGATCCTACTAAATTAAGTAAATAATCAAACCCTTCTGTAAAACGACAGGGTTGGTGACAACTACTTTAGATAATAATATTTTTAATATTAGTCCCAGAGATTAAGTTTAGGTTAAACTAAATTCTGTAGGAACAGAGTTTGGACAATAATTTCATGATTTGGACAGCTCCATAGATTATACCTTGTTATAATAATTCTCATTTTTGGTGTTTGAGCCTTTAACTGAAGGTGAGTTTGTCTTTTTTTGGTTTTCCAGCAGCTGTTTTGACTTTTTGTCCATTCTAGCCGATTAAAAGCTTACTCCAAAATTGATTTTGGGTTTCAGAATTTACTCTGCTTTTAGGGCTTGGCTAACATTGTAAGCAATTATTACAAGACCCAGAAAGAATAAACAAAACGCTTTCAGTAATTTAGGTTAGCCACAAAATGAATGATTTTAAACAGTGGTGAAATAAAGGCCACTGAATTTGTTTTAGCTGTACTGCCCAAAGTGGAATTGGAAACAGCGTGGAAGAAAAAAAAATGCATGCAATGAGATAGACTTATATTTATAATAGTATAAATATTATTTCAATTGTTTTGACTAAAGGAACATAGTACCTATTAGAAACCAATCTTTATTAGAGATTAATATCACGTTGTCTACATTTATTGAAAGATGGAGATTTAAAAATCTTGTAGCTGTAATAGTCTCCCCCTCCCTCCATATTGTGTTTCATATCAAACAAATGAACTTTTCATTGACAAGTGAAGCTGAGGAATCTCAGATGCACGTTGGGAATGACTGGCATCTTTATTAAATATTTTGCATGGTTTAAAATGTAAAACTTTGTTTTACATTCATCCTCATAGTAAGGTATCACACTGGCATTAATTATTTTGTTCTCTGGGGACCGTGTGTGCTTTGAAGAGGCAGTACTATCTCATGTTACACCAATTACTGACGACGTTGTTGTTAACGCAGGCGTGTATATGAATAACCCAACGGCCCGCAACTATATTGTAGCAAGCAATGCAAACCCTCTGCATTTCTGTTTTTTGTTTTTGTTTTTGTTTTTGTTTTTAACTGGCGAAAGTTCACAGCCTGTAGTTATTAGCCTTTTAAGCAATACTAGCCTTTTCCAAGTCAAGAAACAAAATTTGATGTGATCTGGACTTCTGTCAGGTGACTTCTGATCTGCTCTTATTCAGTGAGACGGTGTGCAGAGAAATTAACTTCATGTTTGATAAGGCGCTCAGATGGATTGTATATATATATATATATATATATATATATATATATATATATATATATATATATATATATATATATATTTTAAATCATTACAGAATTTGAACGATAGATGAAGAACAGACAGGGACTTGGCATGTGTGAACCTTATTGTGAAATGTGTATTAATAATGAATTAGGCTAAGAAACAACCGGCTTAAATGATTTTTTTAAACCATGAATTGTTTAGTTATTTAATAAAAGTTGTATGACTATTTAATAGCCTATGTTCAATAGGATAATATTTTACACTTTCAGGAAAGTGTTAGCCATTATCCATGATCAGGTTATAGTTACCTGGATGTCAGCGACATTCTACTGTCATTATTAAATCATTAAATGTCAGACTGCTACACGGATCAGGTCAAATACTCTGTTCGGTTAACATGTTTCTAAAAAACCAAGGGAAATAGCAATAAGACTATTTACCATACAGAGCTATTAATGCAAATTGCCCGACATGTTTTCCTTCAACCTGTGTGACCTTTAACCTGTTAGAAAGCGATATAGAAAAACTAATAGCCTAAGCATGGCAACACTGTGCACCTGTTACCGTGTAGTACACGCTATATTTCTAAATATGCACAGAGGTAAGCATTCAAGCCACTACTAACCATCACGCCCATCACGCCACTATATTATAAGGAGTTGGATAGTAGGATACCCAGTAAACTTTTTTCTGGAGTTAGATAGATGCATTTACTCCTCTTCGATCATCACTAAAGGAAACATAGTCTAATCCTGCTGGAAACCAGTCTTCGACACACTTGAACAACATTGGATAAAAGTAGGCTGCTTAAAATAACCCAACATCTGTAAACTAGATTCATCTACTATTTTTATTTATTTATTTATCTATTCATTTTAAACAACTATGTATTGTTATATTACATATACTACTCTGTGACTCTGAAATTAAGCAAAATGTATGCTTTTGGGCTTTGTGCTTGTAGATATATTGCTCTATATTGCTTTATTTCTGTAAACTCATACGGTGTTAGATGTATGCAAGTGATCCACATCTGTGTGTCATAACCACTGGGCTGAAAATGATATCTGAGCAGAGATCAGGCATGTTTGCAGTGTTGACTAAAACATTGTGTTTGTCTTGTCCCGCTGGTGCTGTTATGAAAAGGAAGCTGAGCAGTGTGGTGTTTTGTTTGTTTTCTATTCACGAGCGGTGGTGTGGAGTGAATGAAAAGTGTGAGTGCCTGAGCGGCTGCTTCGCCGCGCTCTGATTGGTCCATTAAAGCTCGGCTGCGCCCCTAAAATAAAAGAAAGCTGAGGGAGCCTATTGGCGCGCGCGAGCCTCCCTCCTGCACCGTGCGCCAAAAAGTTGTCCACTTAAACTACTACTCGAGCTCTGCGCACACTTTGTCATCAAAACCTGCCGGACCTTTGCAGAAAACACTGCGAAGAAATTAAGTAACCTTTGTCCACTTAAAGAGAGTTAAGGAGTTGCTCCCCCTCCTTCCTCACTCCAGCACTCGACATTAGGTTGGCAGTTGTGATTTTTCCTCATGCCCCTCTCCACAAATCAGGAGAAGCGTTAATCCTTTTTTTCTCTTTTTTTCTTCTTCTTCTTCTTCTTCTTTTTTTTTTTTTTTTTTTTTTTTTTTTTTTTTTTTTTTTTAATAAACAAAATCAGTTTAGGAGTTTTAAAATTCATTCCGCGCTTTGGTTGGATAACAGTTTTTTTGTTGTTGTTGCTGTTTTGTTTTGCTTTTGATTCGGATCTCCTGTCTACAAAACAGCACTGATCATCGAGTGTGGACACCAGTTTTTGAATATCGGCCTGTACTGCGCCTCCTAAATATAACCAGAATGTCGTCTTTACCGGGATCAGTACCTCGGATGATGAGGCCAGCACCAGGACAGAACTATCCCCGCACCGGCTTCCCCTTAGAAGGTGGGTTAGCTCCAAATATGACTTAAGATTCAAACTTTTTATTTTGATCAAATAATGCTCAGAGCGCCCCTTTCCAACTATTTTAGCTTTAGTTTTAAAGCCTATTTTATGTATTCGTTTATTTTGTCTTAACATTTTAGTGACATGCTGTTTATGATTCGTTTGCGTATTTAAAAGCACCCCATTTGTATTTATTTATTTATTGCCATGTGACCAGCATATGGTACGTGACCAAGTGGTTGAAATAAAACTTGCTAATGATCCGGCATGTCAGACAGGATTTACTGAAGAGTTCAAGTGGTGCAGGTGGAAGCAAAACTGCACATCAATATTTGTAAAGCAGGACTGCTAATAAAGCGGACACCGCAAATATTTACAGCTTGTCCTAAAGCCCATGGAGCCACTCATATCTATGAAATCAGGCATTATTAAATTATTGACAACATATTGGTAAATGTATTTTAATAAAACAAAATAGCATGGAGGAAAAAGACTGTTGCAGCTGAATTTTGTGGCGATTTTTTGGATAATTCATTTGGGAATTTCTATATATAACATTTATTTGTTTATTTATTTATAGATTATTATTATTATTATTATTATTATTATTATTATTATTATTATTATTTATAATTTATAAAATTTTTTATTATCGTAGTTTTTAGATAGTCAGCCTACTCTCGCTTATTCAGTTATCATAATAGTTTGTTAAACATTTCTAATAAGTAGCCTACATAATAATACATGTTTTGGTTTTCATGAATGTGTTTCAAATAGGTTATTTTCTTTAAATCAGAAAAAACGCATTTTACACTGTGTATTGTATTTAATTTAGTGAAACGCACTAGCTAGAAAACGAAATATTGTGGATGTCTATAATGAAACATAAAATTTGCGGTTGTGCATATTTAAGAAATTCCACAAACGTGTCGTTATTATCAACAGCCTACAGTAACCACTGGTTTATTGCCTACTTTTATTTTCATATATTATTTCCTAATAAGATTACATTTTTAAGAGGACAAAAGTTGCCTCTTTGTGAACCATAATTTCGGTCCAAGTTAATCCTTTTTTTTTTTGAACCTTTTCCCCTAGTATCTACTCCTTTGGGTCAAGGGCGTGTGAATCAGCTTGGCGGGGTTTTTATTAACGGCAGGCCTTTGCCTAATCATATCCGACATAAGATCGTGGAAATGGCGCATCACGGAATTCGGCCGTGCGTGATCTCGCGCCAGCTGCGGGTCTCCCACGGCTGCGTGTCCAAAATCCTGTGCAGGTATCAGGAGACAGGATCCATCCGCCCTGGAGCTATAGGGGGGAGTAAACCCAGGGTAAGTAGCTCGCTCAAAACATTTTATTATTATTATTATTATTACGATTATTATTATTGTTGTTGTTGTTGTTGTATACACTATATTAAAACATTATTATTGCGTCCATCACTTGGTACTGGGACATAACAACAACAACAGCAATAATAATAATAATAATAATAATAATAATAATAATAATACAAAACAAATAATATTATTAGGCCTGTAATAGCCCAACAATAATGATGGATGGAAATAAGGCTAAATTCATGTTGTATAATAGTTTTTATTATTACTATTATTATTTAGTATTTTTTTTTAAAATATAGGCCTATATCTCACACAGATATTCCACATATTTCTTAACCTTAAACTGTGGAACACTGAAACTAATTTTGTACTCATTCTTTCTGTCTCCTATGTCCCTCTTCTCTGCACTTCCTTCTTATTTCTTGATCGTTGGTATTCCAATTTAATCCTAAAAGCAGGTGGCAACGCCGGACGTGGAGAAAAGAATCGAGGAGTACAAGCGCGAGAATCCCGGCATGTTCAGCTGGGAAATACGCGACAAACTGCTGAAGGACGGGGTGTGTGACAGAAGCACAGTTCCTTCAGGTGAGGCCTCACCTGGTAAGCGACCCTTTTTATACCATGACCATATTCACACACCTCTGACCTCTACAGCGAAGACATATTTTTGCCTCTTTAGCAAGATATTGAATGCAACAATTCTATGTTTTTCATTATTATTATTATTATTATTATTATTATTATTAATATTAATAATAATAATAATAATAATAGTCCCTAAATATATATATATATATATTTCTTTTAAAAGTGAGCTCGATAAGCCGAGTGCTTCGCGCCCGATTTGGCAGGAAAGAAGATGAAGACGATTGCGATAAAAAAGATGAAAGTGGGGAGAAGAAAACAAAACACAGCATTGATGGCATACTCGGTGACAAAGGTAAAAAAAAAAACACCTTGTCCTTGGATCCTTTTTTCCCCTCTTCTGAGTGCAGAATTCGAGACACATCTACATTCACTGCGGGCAATTTGCAGGATTTTGTTTTAGTTTAGCTCTCTGGGTCTTAACTCAGTGGACCTGAGTTCTACAGTGCATGAGGTTAATGCATGCTTATTGGCGTTAATGCGCGGTGTCTGACCGACGCTGCAGATTTGTCCTGCTGTTGAGCTGTCATTGCGCCATTTGATCTGGCCTACTTAATTATTTATATTGGCCTTGACGGGAGGTATTTAGAGCTTGCCGCGTTTGTACAACAGACTCCTCCGGCGCTGCGTAAACGCTCTCTAGAAAACTGGTGCCTGACAGATGACCGATGTGGCAATCAAATTCAATTACCCTCGGTAGATTCACCACTTTGCGCGCTGGTGCACGCCATCATGTGTCACTCTCATTCTCACCTTAACGCATTTTTTACGCCATGACCTACGCGTGTATGATTTGTATTAATGTGATCTTGCGTGTTTTAGCTATTTCCTAGGATTATTTAGGCATCACAGTTTCCGGTATATAGGCTATATATGCTTGGTTTGCCATACTATTTTTAAGGGTTTGCGCGCTTTGCAATGTTTTTTTTCTTCTTTTTTCTTTTCTTTTCTTTCTTTCTTTTTTTCTTTTTTTTTTTGCCGTGTTCAAACGATCGCAGAAAATGGTTTTCTTCACGGTGACAGTCATTCATGAAACTTGAAGATGAACTTCACTCCAAAATAAAAAAAAAAAAAGCCTCGATTCTATTGAAGGCTTGAAAGTAAAGAATCTGCGTTACAAAGGAAAGATCCAAAAGCGAGGCGTGGAAAAGAGGACTAGATCCGTGCATTCACATTCAAAACACCGTAAAGGAGGAGAGAAAACTTTTAAACAAAAGACCAAGAAAAGAACTAAAGCGAGATGAATTATTCAATACACCCCACTGATAGATAGTTTTGTAATTTTATGGAATCTGCTGCTGGAAAATAATAAGATTGGGAGAGTGCAAAATATTTGATTCTCACTTGAAAATGCGCATGATGCTATTGTGTTGTTTTTTTTTCTTTAACTGTTGCATTTTGGGTGTTGAGTCTTGTTTGGGTATTTTTTTCCCCGGAGATATTGTGGGTGTTTTCACCTAACCCTGCATGTAGACGATTAGGCAGCGTTTTCCAAGCTTGCCGCTGGAGTTTCAGATTTATTGCATATTTAAGGCTGCGTCCTAAACTCCATTCCTCCCTAATAAATAGCAGACTAGGTGAACATAGAATGCCACCCGCAGTAACTATGGTAACCTGTGCTGGAGCGTCATGCTAGAACTTTGGTATGCGCAAAATTATTGTTTTTTTCATCCGTCCCCAAAAAATCCGACTTAACTCATGAGCCCTCTCTCATGAATTAACATAGCCTATAGGTACAAGAGCCAAAGTATGTTTGTTCAAAAATAATAGGCTATTAAACAACAACAGCACATTTTTTTTACTGATGGTGGTAATATTGTATTACATACAAAAAAATGTTTACTGCCTCATAGTACATGGTATAGGCCGTTGTATTTTGACATACCATTAAGTAAGGTAGTATAGTAGGGGCAGCCAGACACCAGCAAATTATCAAGACAACATGATGACCGTGTCGATTATTTCCCAGTTCATTTTGCAGCATTATTTTTGTTTCTCCCAGCATGAGAGTTTATATATGTTTAAGTATATATATATATATATATATATATATATATATATATATATATATATATATATATATATATATATATATAAATTGTTGGCTTAGAGTTTATATTCACTTATTAATTTAGCATATATAGCATATATTTTGCGTTTTAACACCACGGCCTTTGAACAGTTTGTCTCCAGTTTATTTGCGGGAGATTATTTTCTCATGCTTAGCTGTCACGGTGGCACATGAACGCAAAGCCTCAGCACACAGTGCTTTATTCCAAACCTTAAAAAAAATATTCATCTTTGGTCTTGTTTCACTCTATCATCCTGCTGGCATTTAATAACGTCAAGACTTATTAGAGCTGGTAATGGAAACTGTGTTGTGAATGTGCGGATACTGGGCAGGGGTGTAATAGCTCACAGGCACAGTGCGCAGTGTATTTAGCTCCTTCACTCCCCAGCACTCGGCACAAACGTTACGATGAAGGGGTTTAAAGCAGCTTAAATTGAGCCTTTTATTTCTCTCCACTTTCATCTCTAAACGCTCCTCGCCGGCTAGCCTTGGGCACAAATTCATGAGATTTTAGCTTCTCGCGTAGTTGTTAGGGTTTCATATAGATATTTGATTTATTTTGTTTTATTGTACTTTCCAATTGCTTTAGCGGATGCTGGAAGGAATGGAAAGTGATAGACACTCCAAACGAATCCGTATAACATATGGAGAGACAAGTCTAAGCATACACTGGTAATCAGTGGTAACTCTTATTTAGTCCTACGTTTAATCAAAGCACAGCAGATCTACTGCTCGTTGTAACCTAATTACTCCGCATTTACATGAAATTTTCTACTCCTACTCGTAACCATCAGTTATAGGTAGAATGCAGGATGTGAGTTTTCAGCATTAAGTACCAAGAAATTAATTCTGTTGATTATATTCTGATAATAAATCCGACTGATTGGTTATTTGTTTGCCAAGTTTTACGCAGGGAAACATTAATCTGAATATGATCCTTATCTCTTGGACTGGACTACAAATATAGACACCAGTAGATAGCCAGAAGTCTGCAATATCAGTCGATTAATTTTGGTGATATAGAGTAAAAACCTCTTCTTTACACAAACGATAGAGAGACAAAACTTGTCTCTGTTCAATGACTTAAGCTACCATGTTGGCTATGTGTGCGGTAGAGAAGGAAATAGGCTTAATTAAAGGGAAAAAAGTAAACGAGTTTTGGAATCACACATAGGCCTAAGACTGCAAGTAAAACGCGTCCAGTGCAATAGTTTTAATTAAAAATCGTAGTAAAATGCAAACTTACATTTGTGTTGTCATTAATAACAAATCAAAGCGCACGATTAAGACAGTAACCAGTCAAATACTCCAATAGTCCTGTTTTTAGAAAAAAAATATACAATTACTAGCAGCAGGTTTCCTAAATAATTTTTTTTAAATAAAAAAAGGGAGAAGGAGAGCACTTCAAACAAATCTACCCGAAATGGTGACAGACAGAGGTTTAGTGAAAGTATGGGGAAGTTATTTCGCTATTAATAACCTTTTTTCCTCAGGCACAGAGAGTCACTCCATTTGCACTTTCTCGCAGCTACTGGGCTGGGTTCAAATTGAGGGAGACCGAAATGTTGGGAAGAGATAACACAATCATCAGAGCCGCGCTCCTGTGCTGAGCATCAGTGTATTAAACTCGGATTAACCTCACCGCGCTGCCTCCCATCACTTTTCACTGGAATTCTGGTGTTGGGAAATATATAGTCCAGCCTAAAATGAATTTATAAACAGGATAACAAGCATCAGGAATAATAATAACAACAACAACAACAACAACAACAATAATAATAATAATAATAATAATAATAATAATAATAATAATAGATAAGAGATCAAGGTTAAAAGATCATGGTTAAAAAGGACACTATTTAGAACTGATTAACCGGAACCGCAACCGTTTGCAGAATAAATGATTTACATGCCGTTTAATTTTAGTGGTGCTCTTTGCAGGGAAATAGGGCTCAGCCAGAATAAAACTGACTCCCTAAATCCAGAGAAACCAAGTTGCGTAATTCGTGGAACGGACCAAATTAGTCAAACCAGCAAAAGTGACCATCATTGTGAACTGGAACATCTTCTTAGTTTAGGTTGCAGCATTGTGTGTGTTCGCCTGGAGAACATCACACACGCAGTTTCTCTTATTGTTTTCCTAACGGTGTATTTTTCTGTATTCTTCTGAAACAGCTTCAGATTCTTTTTCATCTGACAAAAATGCTGATTTGTGCTTGGTTAATAGACCTACTTGGTAAGCTTAATAAATGTCCATCTTTTAAAATAAATAAATAAATAAATAAATAAATCAGCTCATATTTTAGATGTAGTTCGGTAGTTCAAATATTTATTCATTAATTGATAATATCTGCTTAAAAAAAAAAAAAAAAAATCTTTTCACTGTTTATTGGACGACATAGATCACTTTCACTCCAGGAGCACGAGCGTAATGTATTTCATAGCCTACATTTTACAGAAAGCAGCTGGTGTTAATAATAAAACTAACTACATCAATTTCGAGAGACCCACTCATCACTGCATAATGCAATATTATATAAGTTGGATCACATATTTTAACCAGGTCTGCAGGCCGTTTCACCTAGGGCAGATCCTGTGTTTACCGCAAAAACTCCTTATGCGTTTATATTCAAAGGCACGAGAGAGGGACGGAAATAGACGTTAGGTTGTGGAGAAGGTTGGATGTGGCTTGGGGGAAATCGAGAGGCTTAAAGTCTTTTGATCCTTGGGCGCTTTTGCTTATCAGAAACACTTGTGGTGACACCACGACAATGAGAGTTCATCATATTACAGAGTGCCAGTACTCCCTTCAAACCTGTCCGTCTATTAATTAAAATATTTCTTGTTATGTGAGATTGGGTGCAATCTGAACGAAAACGGTTTTTAAAAAATAGCGAATTTTATTCATTTATTATTTTATTTAAAAAAAAAAATGCAATAGAGTCATTCGGCATGGGTTTACGGGTATTTTACGTCTCAAATAATGTTAAGCACAAAATACTTGACCACTCATGAACAAGGCCTATTTACCTAAACGTTTCAGCTCGAATGTATGCAGTAATTGATATGAGTGTATTTTGAAGGCTGATGGCTCAGAAGGAACGGGCCGGAAACACTTCATGCAGACTGGCACCGCGCTGTGCACCACGTCTTGCTAGATCAGAAGACCAAAATGAACAAACGACAAGGGAAACTCCTGCTGACAGCAATAAAAGTGTTGGCCTTCGGGCTTCCTATGTAGTGGCACAAAAGTGGTTTTGATCGCCCAGCCACCTTCAGTGCTGGATGCGGAACCATAAAACTGGCATCCCAGAGAACTCTTGCTGACCCGAGCCAAATAAAAGCTATCTCTTTTTATCAAATAAAAGCTATCTGTTTACCTCTGCTGAGCTCCAAGAACAAGCGCCATTACATATCGAGAATATTCGATATTGTAAAGAAAACAGCAATTAAAACAATCAATAGGAATAATGAAGCAAATAATGAAGCAAATTGGCCAGGTTTATTGTTACTGTCAGCTAATTATGCGGTCGTTTTAACATCACTGAGACAATTGTGGTGCCTTAAAAAAGAGTGGGTGGTAATTTGTTAATTAGCCAGTAGCCTATATTAAGCCAAGAGACAGGATGGAAGCCAGCTTTGCAGCACTCGGAAAACTTGTTGATTTTTTTTTTTGTTAGCCTATTGTTCGTTTCACTTTCTATCGGCATTAATGGTCTCTTTGGGAATACAAATATACCAAAAAGAGGAGTTACCAAAGTGGGAAGGTTTTTTTTTTTTTAATGGGATGAGGGTGAGGGACGGGGGTGGGTCGAGGCCCGCTCCTTTGCCATGGAGTGTTCAGTAGCCAGTCGTTAATCCTGCTTTCATTTTCGCCGACAAAATGCCGAGAGTTTTGTGTGGAGAGCCGATGGGACGCTGATCAGCTAACAAAAGGCACTTCTTCCACAAGACTGACCAGGCGAAGCGCTGCTTCAGGGCAGCTATAAAAACCCAAGCGTGTCTCTGAGTGAAAAGTAGCATTTAGCCTGTACATTTCGAATAGATCATCTTTGTTTACAAAGCTGCGTGTAGGGAAATTGAAACAGCAACCTCCATCACAAGCACTTCCCTAGCACTACTGAACACGACGCTCAAGGAATATTTAAATGTGTAAATAATTTACCTGGATGTCATTTTCCTGTCAAGAACAAAGTGCGAGTAATCCACTGCAAACACTTCAACAATTTAAAATGAACCCATTTACATTTACTCCTTTCTGTGACAGTCATGCACATTTTAAAACTGTATTTTACTTAGCGCTCTAAAATGTCAGTCAGTGTAGAAATCTGTTAGTCTACTGAGCAATTTATTATTTTCCATAAGACCAGATTGAATTTAAAATCAGAAGCCTAAACAATGGTTTAGTTTAAAATAGCTTATAATCGCAAATGATAGCTAAAGTTATTGTTGGTGGAAAAAAAGTGTTTTTTTTTTCATCTTAAAGAAATGAAAAAGTCAACATTCTTCTATTCTTTTCTAAAACCACTTTTGTTCTTTCAATGTTCCAACCATTTGTTTGAGCAAAGTTCATTCTGTTGTCTCACAGCCTCCACAGTCTCCACTTAAATACAGTCACTCTAAATGAGAGAGTGAGAGAGAGAGAGAGAGAGAGAAAGAAAGAAAGAAAGGGGAAACTCTCTTGTTTGGTGTCTTTTGGCTTTTCCACATTGACCATTCAAGCAGGTTGATTAACTCCTCCAAAAGTTTATTAAGCGGAGTGAAACAAAAGACCCCAAAGCCTTTAGGCAAGCAGGGAGACAGTTTATAAACTGGCTGCCATTGTTCCTCAAAGGTGGGTGCATGAATAACTTTGAATGGGCTCTATCAAACTGACATGATCAAGTCAGACAACAGCATGTTAAAAGGAGAGCCTTTTCTTTCAGCTGCAGGGATCAGTATATTTCCTCCATTAATGTACATCTGCGGTAGGAGGGCTCCAAGCTGGGCACTCTTGCCCTTGGTCAATACGCTGAACCGCAGTCTTTAGACTGCTTGAAGTAAAAGTCTGTGTTCTGCACGCCCACAGTGGGCAGCAGGTGTCACAGGCCTGGGAGAAGTATGGTAATCTCAAGTCCAAAAAGAAAAGGGTCAACCCTTTTTTAAAGACCCTAAAACAGACTGTTTTCCAAGTGAGTGACTTGGAATTGGCTTTTTGTAGCATTGGATGTTGTCTTAATGCAAGTTAGGATTTGCATTTCTTTGACTGCTGCAGAAAGGTTTAAAGGTTTCAAAATGTTTGTATGCTGCTTGTCAAAGCTGCTTCTCTCGTGAAACTATTAGATATTCTAATTTAAGCTGAAGTAATCTTTACTATATGGAAAGTATTAACAGCCAAAATAAAATTGAAATTTTGCGTTGTAAGTGTGTACATTACTAATTATGTCTTTAGATTATATTCAGGCAAAAGTATATATTTTTGAATAAACAAAGGTGGGAGGTCATTAAAATGTTACTGGTGGGAATTAAAGAGTCTAGGAGTTATTGGTGGGAATTAAATAGTAGGAGGGATGTTGGTCAATTACCATCTGTGTGTTTTACTGTACAGATATTTTGCAATATATTAAGCATGCACTTTGTTTTTATTGACCAACAACATTAGAAAGACATGTCTTCAGGTCTGAGTAATTATAACAAACAAGAAAACGTACCCAAAAACAAAAGAGTCCTTGTGTGTGTAATGTGCTGTGGCTTAAGAAGAATGGGTGTTGTGATTTGTGACTTTTCTGGCCCACACTTTCACACGAATTGTGTTCTGTAGGACATGGTGGAGGGGACGGCAATCTATTCACCCTGACATGTGCTACTTTTTGGATATTATGTAAACAGATTTAACAAAGAAAAGATGAAATTGCTAGGTGATCGTGGCAAGATTATGCCATTATCTCCATATCCAGATTATGGAAAATTACATTATGTGAACACTATGAAAATTCAGTACCAAAATTTTTTTTTAGCATTCTTAAATTCTAAATAAAATTTGAATTGACCCAGGATGATTTTTTGCAAATACCATTTAGGTGTTTGCATGTATCAACATCTAGACACAACAATGTGTCCAGGCAACAATACTTTTGTAATTTTTTATAATTTTCACAAACCTATTTATAACTTCATGTAGACCTCTATGCTGATAAACTCCAAAGATTTGGCTAAATAAGTTGCATAAACAGTTAATCAACTTCCATTTATTTTTATTTTATATGTTTGTTTGGAAAAGAAATTGTCAGTGCTTGACATTGGCATTGACAGTGCTTGACATTCTCTTGCCCTGTGTTGGTTTTATAAGCTGACAGCACATAAACACTTTTCTTGCTGGCAATTACTTGTAACCACACCTCACTAAATACAAGCTGTGAAATAACTACAGTTGTTTAAGATGTTGTAAAAAATACATTTGTTGATTAGACAAATAGGTGTTGATTAAAGAGTGTTTGCTTTTGGATCATCTGTGTGCATGAGTCTCCAAAGCTGTGGAAATTTGCTGATATTGATGGTTATTACAGCAGAGACAAGTTAAATTGAGGCCTCAGGCTACATTTATTGCAAAGATACAGTTCTCATCTTACAAAAATGCTGAAAATATTGTATGCCATGTTTTTTCCACAACCAACATAATCATTTAGTGCATGCAAAATTGAATGTTTGTTTTTTAAGAAATGAGTATTTATTTTTCACAATTCCATTAAAATGACAACAGACAAATCATTGCACCATTATGGTTAAAATTAAAATAGACCAAAGCCAAATGCTTAGAAAAGATGGAAGATGGCAACTGAAAGAAGATTTTCAGACCTGTTCTCAATGAGAAGTGTCTCTAATTTGTGTAGCTCTGCCCTAAAGGTTTTTAAAAAAATTATTATTCATAAAGAAGATGTCCGACTTTGCATGCCTCCAGTTTGCAAAGGCTAAAATTTCAGCCCGATTGAGATGACAGTGGAAGCATGGCCCATGTAATGTCTAGCACTAATTAAGTGGAGAGACATTTGTCCCGCATCAGTCCTATGATTAGCAGCTAACACCATAGTCCAATAGCTTAAAAATCAGCATCAGCCCATGCTAGTTAAGGCCATAAAATTTCCCATTTTATGCTCTTCAGCAGCCTCACCCCAAGACTCTTCATTAGTCTTATTTATACGTTGTGCACTCACACAAAGACAATAAACATGTTCCTAGAGTGTTACAAATCAGAAATGTGCTCAGATTTTTTCCACCATTTTAAAACGTGAAAGCGTTGGGCACTGTGAGAGGAGGAGGACAGTTAGGACCTGCTCCCATCTCCCCATGCAGCTTCAAAATGGGCTCAGGCTATTTTTACACTGATTTTCTCCCTCATTTGTGTCACCATTTTGAATAACTGCTCTGAAATACCCCTTAGTATTAAAGCAGTAAGTGTTGTAATTTTTTTGTTCAATGTTTGACTAAGAAAGATTGAATTTGATTTCACAGATGGTTTATAGCAGTGCTTAGATAATATAGGTATTTAGTATGCTGTGTTAGTAATATTGACTAAATAATAATATTGAATTTATATTCAAATGCTGATCTCTAGATCTCAGAAAAGAAACCTCTTCTTAGTTTCATGCATTTAAAAAAAAGGAAAAAAAAGGAAAGAAACTATAAGGCCACATTATAACGCACTTTAAAGCACTATAATCTCTAAGGAGGTTCATTGAGGCCAAATGGCATTGTTGTGTTTATTGATCTGCTTTAAAAAAGGTTATACATTTAATTTAAAAGAAAAAAGTGTTTGATTTAAGCCTCAGGCTATCCACTTGGTGCCTGCATCTATGTATTTAGATTTATTTTTAAATCTTAAAGCTAAATCACTGGTAGAGCTGACAGTCAGCACTTTTTTGTTTATCTCTGAGAGAGATTCACAAATGCTGCAGTTATTGGAATGTGCAGATAAAGACTTTCTAAGAAATAATGCCTTCAAGACAAATGTTTTTTTTTTTTTTTTTTAAATAGTTATTATCAGTTTAAAATTGTAATGATTATCCAAAAAGCTTCAGGTTCAGGAAACTCCCTGGAATTTCGCCTGCAGTGTGTTTGAAGTAAACATGTTGGCACTGATTTTCTTATCTCCAGTCCAGGAGTATTTGTAAACATACTAAATAAATTTATATAATATAAATGATACATTACATTCTCCACAGAGAAATCCTTTCTTGTGGTGCTGTTCTAACTGTGCAAGTAAGCTCTTTTCTAAAGAATGTATTAAAGTGGAATTCAATTAAGCCATGCAAGTTTAAAGGTCTGATTTTCTTCTGAATCTCTTCCTCCTTTAGAAATGTGATTAAATTCCACCATTTTGATTGCTTTTGACCTCAATTATCAAGATCCATATCCCAGGAAATGAATTCAATATTAAAAAAGAGCGAATGAGGCTGGTGTAAATGGACACCTGCCTTTCACCTGCAGTCTGAACAATGCTGGCAGGTAGAAACCGAATTACAACTTTCTCCGTTTTTTGTTGTCTGCCTCAGCATTTCTCAATGGAGTCCACTTTTCATGTAGCAAGCAAAAGGCAATTCTACCATCACCTCATATGGCCTGAAGCAATATTAAGAAATTTGATTCTTAGTGCATAGATTTAAATTTCAGAGCAGGGACAGACAAGGCGCTCAGACATTTTTATGTGCACTTAAAATATGGTGATGAAATGTCAAGAGGCTATGCAACCAAAGCAAAAAAAATCTGTCTCTTATGTGTTACTATGACTCAAGCCAGACACAGATGACTTTACTCAAAGTTTTCTAGATTACGATGCATTTCTTAACCTTGTTGTAGACCAAACATGCGGCTGGCACATTCCAGGACATTCAAAACCTAAGAGACACAAACCATCCTTGGCCACTCCCCCCCCCCTCTCCCCATGGTGCCGGCCCTCTCCCCAACCCCTTAATGGATTAATATGCAGGCAGCACTTTCCAGTGGCGCTTGGGCACAGAAAGTCAATATGTCAGCATTTATTGATGCCCCACAGAGCTGTGCAGGGTTTTCAGCCCTCTTTTCAGGCTTAAATGGTCCCCTAAGGTGCTGCCTCTATTGGGCCTGAAAGGCCAGGGAGGCCCCCGAGGCTCTCTGTTGTTTAAGGTGAGCACACTCACACACACAGGCAATGGACAAAAAGACCACTGAGCCTTCAAGCACATGACAAGACCTATAAAAGAGCATCACCCATCACCTCTCCTTCACATTTTCCCCTTTTCCCCTCCAAACTTTTTTGTGCACAGCAACAGAAAGAAAAGAGAGCTAATTGTTTGTTGTGGGAGCTGGCTGATTATAGAACCTTCCCCCCTTTTCTTCTTTTTTTCTGTTTTCTTATACAACTTCTTCTTTTTTTGAGGATGTGCTTTTATCCCATGGAATGAAAGGAATGGACACTGGGTAGAAGAAGTGTCACCTCTAAACACACTGGCATTGCAGTTTGCTAGCTTGTCTTAAAAAATTAGCTATACTGTAGAAGTTTTTTCAAAATATGAAACTAAATACAATTACAACTAAAAACAAATATAGTTTATGCAGGTAAAGAAATCAAAGTAAAATATTTAAATGAAACAAACTCAATCATTCGCTGTACACTGTGTGTCCTTTTCCAGTACATATTTCCATTTACATAATTGTTTAGCATTTATAAAGTACAGCAAACCTAATTTCTGTATAAATCCCTATCTTGGTTTCAGCCAGACTCTAATGTATTGTTTTGTGTTTTTCTATTATGTGTACATTTTTTTAACCCCTCTGTCAGTCTGCACCTCCGTCTCCTTCTGCTGCTGCATTTCAAGTCTTTGCGCAGATGTTAGAATCGACAGGTCGATTTAAATCCAACCCTCAAGCCACATGGACTGTTCTGTAGCAGATGGACATCAGAGATAGGAGATTATAATAGTCTGTTTGTACAGTATTTCTTCCCTCTTCCTTGCGCTCCAACTGACCTATAAAGAGGACACTGGAACAACTGTGAAAACAAGAGAGAAACTGGAGAGAGGTTGGAGTTGGATTACAGTGGTTGATGAGAATGCTTTTTTTGTGGCAGTTTTGGTGTAGTTTCTTTAAAGTGAAATGGATAATGGTGGTTTATATTTATTGTGAGGCAGGGCCGAGTGTGATTTGAATGGATTTTCCTCCGCTGTGAATTTGCACAGAATGAAAAAAAAAAACCCATCTGTTTTCTTCCTTAACAAATCATTGCATTAGAATTAGCTCTTTAAAATACAGGGGTGGTCTTCTGAAGAATCACTTTGGATTGTAAATAATAGTCCATGTAGTGCATAGAGTATATTGACAGAGCCTATATGCCATGGCTCATTACTTTCCATGACTGAGAGAGGCCGAATGTATTGCTCTAATTTGTTAATCGTCGCTTGTTGGAAATGAGGAGAGCAATAATGTGCCCTGGCTAATGTGTGACACAAGCTATAATGTTGTTTAGACTGCCAGGCCTGATGAAGACAAATGTGTAAATGTTTGCCACCGTGCTAAGTGCAATGCCCTTTCAAGAATGTGCAGCTGTGGAGTGCCACATTTCCTCAGGCCCTTTTAGTTGCCGGCAAAAACGGCTGCAGGAGAGCAAGAGTGAAAAGAGGGCTGAGAGGAAGAAAGTGTGGCTGTGATGATGAATATCCCATCTGCTGCTTCACTGGTGCTGGCGGTTGATGGGAAAGATAGAAGAGAGGAGCTTGTGTTGGGTGGTCATGACTCCTCTTTGGCCCCAGTCACACTTCACCCATAGCAGTTAATCACCATCCTGGACTCGGCCATTTTTAACGGGCTCTACAGCCTAGGGCTGACGATGTTCAATAACACACATTATGTAGTGAAAATTCTTTGAAAGGATTGCTGTACTTTTTTTTTTTTTTTTTACTTTTCTTGTTAATTTTTTTTTTTACCTCACTTGATGTTGAAGGGCTGAATCAATAATCAAAATGTTTGCTGGTTATATGATTAATTGTTCTGTGAAATCCAATGCAACAAGATAGTATACTGTATTTTGTCCTTTGGGAGTCTAATGTGAAGTTACTTTTTTGTTCCAATTAATAAGGATGTAAAAAAAAAATCACATTTTAAATTATTTTTAATCACTCACTAGGCTTCCAACCAGGTTCACGCCAACATTAGGCATTTGACAAAATAGTAATCTCTGGAGGATCTTTAAGGAATATTGCCTTCTTAATACTTCTTAATTATGGTCTCATTTCATGATAAACAAGAACATTTTGTCAGCATCCTTTGAACTTGCAAATAGAATCACGTCATTTTATTATAATTAGGATGTTCCTCATTATTACAGAGACAGATGAACAGCTCGAAAAGTACTCTGGAATTTTAAAACAGATATATCTTGTCCAATTTACAGTATACCAAAGCCGAGCTTCTAGGCAGCATATGTTTTACTCTCTTCCATTTATGCTGTAGCACATTCATCATATCTGTGAACTTGCCATGGGCCCATTTGTGTGAAGGGACCTAGCATGCCAATTGCGGGATCTCTTTTCCGAGACAAAGATGAGGTTCAGGTTCGGGCTTCGTATCTGCGCCAGCATCTGTTTCATTACCATAATCCCATCTTCATTATAGTGCGGGATAGAAAAAGAGAGATGCTGACCTTCAGCTGGAGCACACTTTCAAACTTATTCTCTTTCTATCATGTGGTGCAGACCCAGTTGCTCATTTGCTGTGGCAGCTAAATGACGTTGTAATTGTTGTGACCAGGGCAGAATGAGATGTGGCAGGATTCATACTCATCAGTCATGCATGCACCTCTCTCTCAAGCTTCTGGCCTCTCGAAATGCACTGCTTAGATTTATCTCTTCAGCTTTTATTTATTCAGCAGCTGGTGGAGAGAAAAAAAAAACAGGGTGGTATTTGGGTGGGTGGGCAGTTTGTAGGGGGGTAGTTGAGAATGGTAATCAGAAACGTTAAGAGGACCAATCTCTGAGTGAGGCTGAATCTGCCCAGATAACTACAGTATGTGGGTTGGTGATGCAAAGCAAGGCTAGATATTGGTGGATTTTCTTCCCCCCCGTCTGAAATCCAACAGCATGTAGGAAAGCATAAATAAATTCCATGCTGTCTCTGAAATGAAAGCTGCAGCCACCCCTAGGGTTCAGAAGGTGCCTTTGGAAGGTGATCTATGGACCTCTGCTCTGGCCTTGAGTATTGCTATGGCAACTTATAGCCAAACTGCTTTGTCGCAATCTTCCCTAAAATCAACAAAGGGATATTTGCTACATGTACAGCGCTGTTTGTATATGAGTATATTTTTACCCCAGACTTTCAGAGGAGTTGGCACTTGGGGGGAAATGAATCTTTGTAAAGAGAAAAGGCAGAGGAATTGATTTAATTAATGCGGCCTCATGTCCTACGGCCACATGTAATCCGTTGAGAACTGTGCAGCGTGAGCTCTGGGAGACAAAAAGACAGCCACCAGAAGACTCCTCAAGTGGCCTGTAATGAGAGTCTCTATGTAATCCCGTAATTCCTTGTTTAATTAAACTGTGGTGCTGGCCTGAAGTTGGAGCCACTTTGAAGGCTTTGCTTTCATTTAGCTTTTTTCTTTTAAATGCACTTTTATTTAGGCTGGGTTTGGACTTTTTCATTTTTTCCCCTATACATAAAAAACAAAAAACAAACAGAACGCATAAGAATTCCATAATCTGGGGCAAATGCTATTTTGACTGCATCAGTATCATGTCAACCAATAGCAGAATATATACAACTAGCTCAAAAGTCTGTGACAGTTAGAGAAAATGCTTCCCTTTTGCATTCTTTTCTAAGTTAATAATAGATTTTTTCATTACAAACGATATTATCAGCTACAACTTCAGTAAAAAGTAGAATCTTAGAAATATTTACATGAATAAATACGCTAATAAATTATTTACATGAATTTAATGACAGTGTGCACTAGAATGGGCATAGAATCCACAAGTTTGTGTAAAATCTGATGATCCTTGATTCTGACCTTTTCTACTTTTTGTTACAGGAGATAATATGGTCAATATCAAAAATTGGCTTACATTTAATTGTTAAATATTGAATATTCAAAAATCCCAGATTTTCATTGTGGTCAAACATTTGGACTCCACTGTATATAGCTTCAATCTTTTTAGCAAGAAAGATATCAGAATCACTTTTGTCATTTGTCTAAAGCATGTTCTCATGTATGAGCATAAGGAGTTAGCCAGGGTTATAAACCAAGGATACCGGAGAGCCATAGTGCATGGCTTAATGTCTTATATTTTGCTTACTCTGACTGACTCCTTGATAATTAACAGTTATAACTCTCTTATCTTTCATAAGATAAACATCTGTTTTGCTGTGATATTTGTATTTACCTTCACTGCTCAACCTTCAACTCTTTGCTGTCTCCTCTGGCAGCACATGTCCTGAATCATAGCACAAGAGAACATGAGCTGCTGTCATCATTAGTGCTGATATACCTCACAAATTCCTATTGAGCATATTCATCCAGAACAGCCAGGCCACTTCATACTGATAGGCTGCAAGGGCTGGATTTAGTGTAAATTTCAAAAAGGTTGCTTTAACAGCTTTAAACAGCTTCAGCTGGTTTTCACTGCTCTCATTCGAATTTTTATCCTTGACATTGGATCTGTCATTCCAACCAGGACACAAACACTGAGTAGAACAGGTCAGATGGGGGTCAGAGCTATCAGTTCATGTCAGCTATCATGTCCCAGAGTAATTAAACTCTATCATTCTCCAATAATATTGCCTGAAGCTAGCTCCCGTAAACCCTAATCTAGCCCTCTGTCTGAAGCATCCTCCTGCTGGGCATTTCCAAACCAAATACCACCACAAAGAGTGATAAAACTAATAACTGTCATTAATATGTAGGTGTCAATCTTGAGAGAGTAAGAGTGTGAGTGATGAGATCTAGGCTCAGGGCTGAGTATTGGAGACCGGATGAGTAGCAGGTTCACTTGCTATATAGCAGGTCATAGCCTGTTCCACCTTCTCCAAAATCAGCCTCCTTCTCAGAGGAAGCCGGCTTGGAAGTCCCTGGCAGCACTGGCCAATGAGGAGCTGGGGTTCAGCCGTTCCTAATGTGGAATGGCTTAAATTTGTGGGGAAGTCATGGCCTAGATTAAGGCCTGCATCTGCAGCAGTGGGCCCCTGATGCTGCCAGGGGGATTTTTAGAGGATCAGCCCAGCGCTGCCCAAACTGGAAATAAATAAGGAATAAACTCAAGGCAGAAAAACTCTTAGAGCCTATCTTTATCATTTCATTAATGTGGAATGGGTGAAGGCTCTTGATGTGACTTAAGGAATAAAGCAAAAAGTAGATTGATCTTTTATCTGTATGAGGGGACTGTTGGTGGGCCTGATGAGAATTTAGAAGAAGATTTAAAACAACAACAACAACAACAACAAAAAACAAGGGTAATATGGTTAGATTTTATTTCATTTTATACAAATGATCTACATTTCCATACATTACATTAATAAACATATAAACGTACTGTGAAATTTAAAATGTTTGCAAAAATTAAACACGTATGCTCATTCTTCCACACACAGTAATGGCCATTTTTGTGCATCCATTCCCTGCTTCAGTTATCCCCTACACATATTTCCCCTCTATTAGGTGATGGATTTAATCTAATTCTCTAGTAATTTGAAAACATTCCTGCACTGAGCCACTAAGCAGCAATGGTGTGTTATCTGTAATTGACATGGATAGCTGTAGTGCCGAAGATAATCTGCTGTCTGCATTTTAAAAACAGTGATGATATATTGTGCACCTGATTTAAAGACACAACATAATAAAATACTATGGATATTAAGGCAGTTCCAGTTTTGTTTCAGTGCAGAACAATAGTGGCTTGCTAAGGTGGTCTGCTAAGATTAACTCCCCCAGCACTCCATCATCGCCTCGGGGCCAGTTAGGATTTGTCCTCCCACAGAATTGCATTTATGAAAGCTTTATTTTTTTCATATAAATAAGCGAACAGTGTGTTCATATTTGCTTGAAAGTCATGTTATTTTTATTTTTATTTCCTTGTCACTCATTCTCCCTCCTTTCTCCCACTGATGTGAAAACTGACATGAAATTGTTTATGAATAAAAGACTTGAGTTATGTGTGGGTATTACATAGTATTTATAATTCCCACTTTGATTTGAACTTTACAATGACTCAGTTTTGCTCCTTTTTGGCAATATCAGGGAGTCGTGTAGATGAAGGCTCAGATGTGGATTCGGAGCCAGACTTGCCGCTGAAGAGGAAGCAGAGACGCAGTCGAACCACATTCACCGCTGAGCAGCTGGAGGAGCTGGAGAAGGCCTTCGAAAGGACACACTACCCTGACATCTACACCCGAGAGGAGCTGGCTCAGAGGACTAAACTCACAGAGGCTCGAGTACAGGTACACAACCTCTCTTTCCAAGTTTCTAATCCTGTGCCCATGCCTGCAAGGTGAATATCACTTTGTGAAAACACTATGTAATAAGATGTCAAGAGAATTAACTCACAAGAACCTCAGTATGTGAGGAAAGTGAGCAGAACCAGATAATTATTGATATTTATATTATTAAGTCTGTGGGGAACTAAGACGGCTCTCACAATGAGACCATAGTAAATGTTCCTTTATTTGTGAATCTGCACAGATGTGACAATGATACCGGAAATAGAAGTTCATTTTAAATAATACAAATAGTAGAAAAATCCACTAGGACTTTCAGTCTTATCTCAGTCAGTGACCTGCTGAGAAAACAGAAATATGGCCTGGTATTTTGTTCATTATCACACGTTTTAATCACTAATGAATGCTGTTAAACAGCAGTTAACATTAGTACAGAAAAAGAGACTCTGAAACTAAAGGAGAAATAAAAAGTTGATAGGTCATTCCTTCATTTTTGGGTAGAAAGAAACAGAAATTACAGCTTGTCACTGTTTTATGAAAGGGCTTTGTGTGTCTACCACTAAACATTAATGGTGCAAGTGAACCATTTACCATCACTAAACAGATCTCTCTTAAATCTCATCCGTGCTACAACCCCTCCTCACATAAATAACTGAAACAGTGAAGAGGGAAACTACAGTAGAGTTATAGCAACAGCTGTGGTGGACAAGGGGAGGGGGATGAAACGAGAAGGAGTGCATTCCTGATGGATTTCTCACTCCAGCTCTTGGCTGAGATTGTTTCTTCCCACCACTTTCAAGCCCACCGCTGCTCCTTATAAAATTTGTTGCATATCAGAGTGGATCCCTCGTGCTCTCCTGGGAAGTCCTTTTACACCAGCAACATTTATCAATCAAGAAAAAAGAAAAAAGAAAAAAGAAAAAAAGAAATGGAAAACATGGCAGCTTACCTCAGCTGTGTGATTTCTTTGATACCACTATAGTTCTGCATTGTATCGAAACAGCACTGTTTTTCGTTACAGTATACAACCTAACACAGTTTATAATTAAAGATGACAAATTTATTAGGTGGTACACTATTTCCTATAATCTGCTTTGACTGCTAGCCTATGATGTTAAAGGGATTTTATTTCATGTTATGTGATGTCGAGCATGTAGGGAAAGAACTTTGCAGACTGTCGTGATTATCACATACCGCAATTAAACTGCAGCTGTCCCTTTCGATCATTTGCCTTTTTTTTTTTTTTTTTTTTTTTTTACATTTCTCAAGCAAAATAGATTCCAAACCACTTTATTTCTCTTTATATTCAGGAATTTCCTGCCTCTTTACATCTCTCACATACCAGTAGAATGACAATAATTACATTGTTTAAGTTTCTGGAGTTGAATTAAACCAACTTTGATTTGAAAATAATTATAGAAAATTGCATATATGCGGTCAGGGTGTTGTACTTTTATAACAAACAATAGTAAAATATGTCTCGAATACTGTATATAAATACACAATTCTGTACAAACTGGCCGGAAATTCACAAAAAAAAAAATACACTTTTATTTATTTGACTGAAATGTGATTTAAAAATTAACATTTCCATTTAAAAACTAATTTCCCGGCAGAGCCACCACTCCATATAGCTTACGCAGATGACACACTCTGTCGGGGTCTCCAAAGATGTATTTCATTATATTTTGTGAATGAAAAAGTACCTTTTTTTCCCCTGGAGCACTGTTCTTTCCAGTGTTTTTCAGTGTTTGTGTTGCCATAGTGTTAGGATTCACTTTTAATTAAAATAAAATTCTTGTTTAGGCAAAGCCCCTGGCTTAGGCCACAGAGAAAGTTAGTGATATTACATTATACCCAAGTACTATACAGTATATACCTCATATTTTCATCACAGGATTTAATAATAACAGTTGGGAGTTGATTTGTTTACCAAACAATGTTCCAGTTGGCATCATACAGATCATGTTGATCTCCCTGCCAAATTTGGCACAAATTTCCTGTCACTGAAATGCTCTTCAAGAAGCATGTGGTCCTTTTGTGTTTTTATGGTAACTGATGCAAATTAGACAAGTGGGCAAACATTAGTGCTAACAACTTGCCTTTAGTCTTCTGTCTAAATAATATCATCATATAGAAAATGATGATTTAATCAGATTTATCAGGTTTGTTTGCTGAAGAAGTGATAAAACATCCACAGTCATATATTTTAAAAAAGAAGCAGTGATTAAGCAGTGATTCTCTGAGTGTGTGTGCATGAGTTGGGTTGATGGCTGGAACAAACTCAGATGGAGATGCCAGGCTTCTAGAATCACTCCTTTTGTAGTGGGGAAGGTGTCTGACCCTCTTGGCTTTTGGCAGACCCCGTGGCCTGAATGTCAACCCACTTGAACACAGCTGCGCTGACACAGTATCCAGATGTCAGAGGGAGAGAGACAGCGGGAGAAGATTGGAAGGGAGGGGGTGCAGCCTACAAAAAAGACAGACAGACATGGTGTAGTGATAGAGTGAGGGGGTAGTGTTTTGGCAGTGTTTTGACCTCTAGCTCAAGTTTTCTTCTCTTATCTTCTGTTCATCACCAGCCACTGTCACTGAGTCATTCTTCTTTCTCATGATCTGATTTACAGCCCCAAAGGACAAATAATAGGAAGTGATCCATATTTGACTAACCACAGGGTTTTGTGTCTTATAACATGACTACCTGTCTTTCCCCTCACTGCTCTAAAAACATGACTACACAACTACCACCAGATGGAGATTTAAGCTAATATCCATCTGTAGTGACAAGTCGTTATCCAGTCAGTCTGAGGAATAAAAAAATTCTCATCCACAGTAATGATATGTAAAGTAGTCAGTAGTCATACTTCAATAAATTACAGAGTAATGTTTCAAATAAAATATGAGGAAAGTATCGTATTAAAAAAATACACTGTTTGAGTATAAGTTTTAAAATAGTTGATATTATGCAATATTATGCATACTTAAGTAAGTATGAAAGAACTATTGGGTATGAAAAATATGGTATGGTTTATATGTATATGGTGTCTCTGCCCTGTGTGTGCAGAGTTTGCATGTTTTCCCTGTGCTTTGGAGGTTTCCTCTGGGTACTCCGGTTTCCTCCCCCAGTCCAGTGACATGTTGTAGGCTTAATGGCATTTCCAAATTGTCTCTAGCGTGTGAATGGGTGTGTGAGTGTGTGTGCAATTGTGCCCTGCAATGGGTTGGCACCAGTCCAGGATATCCCCCGCCTCATGCCCAGAGTTCCTGGGATAGGTTCCAGGCTCCCCATGACCCTGTGTAGGATAAGTGGTACAGAAAATGTATGGATGGAAAGATGGATGGATCTATATGTATATGGCAGAGATATAAATACATGTCTCATCTACAGTATATATAAATATTCAATGTTACAGCTATTTTAGAAATGGGAAGAGAGGTTGACAGACCAAAAATAATAGCAATATCCATTTGAACAACTTTCTTACCACAGTGGTCTATGGTATTTCCTCTGATGAGGTAAAAAAAAAACAAAAAAAAAACCCCCCAAAAAACCCCCCCAAAAAACACAGTAATGTGCCATTAATCTTTTTCAACCAGTGATTTCGGGTAAACTTTTATGCAATCTGGACAGAAGTAATCGTCAAAAGTGTGTGTTGTGGTTTTTTAAAAATACATATTAAAATGTTACATTTTCAAAATACATCTGGTGAAATGTGTCAGGGAAAAAGTAGCAATTTGTGAAGTAAAAGTGAAGTCAAATTGACAGAAAAATTTACACTCAAGTAAAGTAGAAAACATACTTAAATACTGTAAGAAATTATTTGTTGCTATACATACTGTAGCTATTAAAAATGGTGAGAATATCTCTAAAATACATAGAAAGAAGCCAAAAACGAGAAATCAAACTAGCTTTAAACATGTTCAAAGATTTTCTTTGTTACATTTCAAATTTATCTTATGACCTTTTGGCATAGTATTCTTTAATATATGGCAGCTTAAGTTGCTTGTACCACATGCCTCTATTACAAAAAGCATGCTTGGTTTTCCTTCTATTGCATTACACTGGATAGAAGTTTTATATAGAAAAATGGCATGAGTAGTAGATCCATATGCTCAATCCATATGCTCTACAGAGACAGGCGCAGGGCTGTTTTCACTTTCACTCCTGTCTGTTCTGACACTCTTTGATCCACTCCGGATACAAGACATCCAGGTCATGAGTGTAAGCTCCTGTTTTGGGGAATTATATCGCACAAGCCACAATTGGTCCCAGGAAAATCTGGAGCCAATAGACCTGTGCTTAATCCTAACTAGTCACGGCGAATAGGAACAGCCTACAGAGGAAAGCCTTAAATAAATGGCAGAGTTGAACTCTGTGTGTGTGTATGTGTGTTTGTTTGCACATTAAAATATTATTTAATCTGTCTGTAAAATAGGAGTGCAGTATAATTGTGGTTGTAGAAGATGCTCTGGAGAGGGATTGTTTTTTATCAGATGCTATCACAGTGTTGTGTAAATACTTTGTATATCTTATCATATCTGCCCTTTCTCTACCATCCACTCAGTACTGACCAGGCCAGCAGCACTCCAGTGCACTACATATAGCCACAGAGAGATTGATGTGGACCTTTTCTACGCCTCTCAACCACCGCTATGTTCTTTTTTGCTGTGAAATTCAATCAGGTTAGCTAGGTTTTACTCCTCACTGCCCACCTCCCACTTCCCACCACTCATGCTGCAGTGCCATAGCAATCCTAGAAAGACATGTAGACCCCTAGCCGCTGGCTTGTGAGTGAGATGGAGAGAAGAATTGATAGGAATACCTGGCTGATTGATACAGGATGAGAGTGGATGGTGCTATTCTGGGCCAGCGTACCTCAGCTGGCTTCAGCTGCCATCTCTGATGTAGAAATGCACAGAACAATCAGATTTGTCTCCCATTTACCTCCCTTCTTTTTGTCTTTCCACTCACTCGGCTTTGCTCGGCCAAATGAACTGAGGTATATTGAATTTTTCTACTTATAGTCTCTCAATACTCACTGACGACAGATAACAGGTACTTCAGCTCCAATCAGAGCTGTATCCCTTCATAAATGTACTGCTTCACACCTTCCTTTTGCTCTTAGGGAAATTTTGAGAAATATGAAATGACTCTCAAGCTTGGGCCTCCTTCTTAGCCATGCTGAGCATAGTGTGCTCCTTCTCTAAGGAGAGGGGGAATTAGAGACAGCAAAAGAGAGAAAATCCCTGCTCAAGGTGCCTTTGTCACCAGGGTCCAGTATGGAGCATTCATTCGACTTCCGTCAAGCTTCTTTTGAGGTGCTGGGGCAGTCATTCTAGCTTCTTATACAGAGAAATGTACATCCTAATGCCCTGGGCCTTCTCCTCAGTATCACAAAGATTCCTCCCTACCAGCACATGTATAGTAAATGAAACCTGAGTAAGTGGGAGTGGTAGCTCTGTGTAAAGGGTTTTAGTGCTGTAATGGCTTACACCTGTAAAGGAAAGCAGTATAACGAGACACTGGACGATCACTAACCTTTTCCTGTATTTCTGATTTGGCTGCATTTAATTTTAAAGAACAGTAACTACCTAGTATTTAATGAATAAATACAGTATGTGGTGATTACATATATATTTTTGGTACATGTTGGACATTCACGTTTGCACAGAAGGACAATTAGTCACACTTCATTTAGGAAAATACTTGGTACATACCTTGCAAGCTGAAAATGTACATTGAACATGGTATCTAATCTGAAAAAGCACCATGTATACCACACTACTTTATCTGGACAGGCATTACTGCTACATATATAATCAGGGGAATGTTGATTTAATATTAATCATTACAACCCTTAAGGAATATTTGTTATCTGTGCTTACAACCCCTTTTCTGTCAGATATATACATGTTTAAATATGCATTATTTCATTTGTACCTGGTATTTTTCCCATTAGTCACTATGTACTTACATATTCGACTTTCAAAGTTATATTAAATTTAAAGATTAGAAAATAAATATGAATAATTATATGCTTTAAAATCCAATGTGCAAGGTATGTACCAAACAAATTATGTATAATCAACACACTTGACTATTAATTAGTAGGCACGCATTACAAAATTGAAAGGTTAGAAATTCTTTTGATGTCCAGACATTATGGTGTGGTCAATGTATTTAGGGTGATAATTCCTAAATACACATAATAACCACTGATTAGTTCCCTGATGGGTTAATAACACTAATTTATGCCACTGGAGTTGGGTGTTTCTAGGATTTAGGCCCATGCTTATTATAGGTCAATCAACCTGGATGTCCAGCCAGTGGTTCAGTTTAAATCTGGAACAGGAAAGAACACAAATAATATGATTTTGGTTTTGATTTTAACAAAGATTTGTAGTTTATTTTGCTTATATTGCATGATTGGAAAATCCATTTTTATGATTTGGGACCTCAGAAACGCTCCAGCTGATTTTAATGTGTCTTCATGTATACTTTCCCTCTTTCTTTTTTTTTTTTTTTTTTTTTTTTTACCTTTAAAGCACAATATATTGCTACAAAAGGGTGCACCCACAAAAATACACTTGAACAAAATGCTTTTTTGCATACAAAGCTTTAAGAGGGGCCAAACAGGTTGCTAAGAACAGATAAAGAGTGTGTGCACATACAGTATATCTGCTCAAGCTCTTGATCAATGTCCTGGCTGAAAGCATCATTCTGAATGAGCTGTTTAAAAGGGACACCCACTTTTTGTGTCTGATTCATTGGGGGGCAATTGTCCCCCTCTTTCAACACAATTCACAATGGCTGAGCACATTTGAAAAACAACAGTAGATTAACTGCACTGCCAGTGTATTAAAGTCTGAAGAATGGCCCCTCAAAGGCAATGCCATTCACTCTTTTGCATACACAGGGGCAGGGCCTTGTCCCCCTTGCCACAGACAGATTATTAGCAGTGCTCTATTTTTAAATTCCCAACATGACCCATTGAAGCTGTGAATTCGTGTAAATTTTGTTTGGATTCTTTATTTAAACACCATTTATTTTTCCTGTCATCTACTAAATAACTATACATTTTTCTGTGCAACCTAAAAACATAACAAATAACAAAAGAGATGATTTAATTTTAAAATGTTGGCTTAATGTTGAGTACAGGGGTTTTTTATGTGTGACTCGGTTCTTATTCTTGTTATTTTTCTTTTGCAGGTGTGGTTTAGCAATAGACGAGCCAGATGGCGCAAACAAGCCGGAGCCAATCAGCTTGCCGCATTCAACCACCTGTTACCAGGAGGTTTTCCAGCAACAGGCATGCCCACTCTGCCTACATACCAGCTCCCTGAGCCCAGCTACCCCGCTACCACACTATCACAGGGTAGGTCTCCAAGATCAATCCCTTGATGTGAGTCTGGCATGATTTGTGCAAGGAAGATGCTAATGATATCAATGTTTTCTGCAGATGGCAGTAGCACATTGCACCGGCCACAGCCTTTGCCCCCCTCCACCATGCATCAGGGCAGCCTCTCGAGTGACAGCAGCTCCGCCTACGGCCTCTCGTCCAACCGGCACAGCTTTTCCAGCTACACTGACACTTTCATGAGCCAGTCAGCATCCAGCAACCCCATGAACCCCGTCAACAATGGCCTCTCTCCACAGGTTAGTAAGGGTCATTGACCAAAGTGTGTAAATATTCCTCTCTATAGACAGATGTTAAGGAGTTTCTCAAGTGGAATTACCAGAGCTCTGTGATGATAAAAGAGAGTCCGCTTTGTGTGCTGCCATGTCTGTGCTGTGATTAAATGCGTCTCTTGGGTGTGAAAGAGATTCTTTCTAAAGAAGTAGTGTTAGATAGCAAAAGATTTGTCCCTTGTGTTTTCCCATTTAGGTGTTTTGAAGATAAGATTTTTGTTATTAATTTTCTTCTATATTATGTGTTATCATAATTAAAAAAGCAATAATAGTTTGCTTTGAAAGACTTTAGAGCTTGAATTTGAAACAATAGTGGATACCCTGCAGAGAACAAATCTGCTGCTGAATAATGAAAGCAGGGGAAAGAACAGCGCCATGGCTCACGGAGAAAAGGAATAATCGCTCCAAACTAATTAGCCTATTCATTTAATTGTATGCAAGTAATTTTCCGGAGTTAATATATGTTTAAGAAAGTCAAGATGCTTTAATTAAGTGTAACAAACGAATCACTGTGGCTGAGATGAGGGCAGGCCTCTACATTGCTTGTGCATAGAGTATGTTTGCTATTTTATATGTACGAAGCCAGTACATTCAGTAGATTTATCTCCATTTTATTCTGAATGCAATAACTGATGTTTGCTCTGTGTCCACTTTTGTGGTTTTGCATAACTGGATTTTTCATGTATTCTGCTTTGTGTCCTACTTCCTACTGCCCTGAACAATATGTGTTTGAAAGAAGCTGTCTGGTTGTGGTTGATAATCAAAACTGGATGATGTTGATGCTAATCACTAGTAGAAAGTAAATGATATACAAGTACGCGCAAGGACTGGGCAGTTCTGTCCACCATAAGCAGCAAGATCTGACTAACAAGCATAAAATAAGATGGAAATGGTGTATAAGGAACTGAAAACGAAATTCAATGCCTTATTTGTCTGCAATTGCCCACTCATTCACATAAATTTTACTGCAAGAAATTTTTTTCTTGATGAATGTATACTCTAGAATCCATTTTTAAAATTTTCACAAGAGAAAATAAATTATACATTTGGCAGCTGAAAATACTGAATCAATATTTTGTCACTGCACTTAATATAACTTTGATCACTATTTTAATATTTTTTCTATAGAAATCAAATCAGCAATTCAAATTCAATGTCCTACCTCAGTAAATCTGACACTTAAGTAAAATTGTGATAAATATGATGGTTAAAATAAGTAGTCTTGCTCACCTTCTTTGAGTTTGAATTTGAGTATGCTTGAGGTTTGTCTCCTTTCTATCTCTATGCTGTGAATGTTACCTCCCTCCACTTTTTGCCCTCTCACCCTCTTGCACATGGCACATGTGGCAATTCCATCAGGCCCTTATTGTGAGAAAAATTATGTCCTTTTTGACAGGAGCATCATAGTTCAGCCCACCATCACACTGTGAGTCAAATGCCATGAGACCCAGCAGTGCTCCTCAACTCCAAAACACCTCTGTTCTTTTTAGCTATACAAAGGACACATTTTGACTTTTGGTATGTTCTGATTTTCTACATCATCATTTTCAGTTCCATTTTCAGCAACACAGGTTTAGTGCACTAATTCAATCGTAGGGTGGCACAATATGAAAAAAGTATATTGCAACACAATGTGATTGCAGTGTGATGTAGTTTAGATTTAGTTAAAGAAATGGATGATTGCTCAGCATTCATTTGACATAAATTATTATTGTTGTTATTATTTTATGTACATAGAGAAAACTTATCTGGATGGTCACAAAACACTAAAGCAAAACTGTGGTATGCTTGAATGCTAACTTGCAAATTGTTGGTTTCTAATATATCAGTATTGTAAAAGCCAATATTATAGTAATTATAGAAAGATTATATATTGTACAGCCCTAATAGGCCAAACACAACAATAATAAGCCTAATAAGCAGTGAAAACTCAAAGGAGATGTATTTTAGTAGGTGCATTTAACATTTATATTTAAATATTTATTATTAATATTAAATAAATAGATATAAATTAATAAATTGTTTGCATTAAACAAAGAATCTTTAGCAGTTGTGTTTTAGGGATCTACAGACAAAGGAAAGAAAAAACAAATGGTGCCTTTTAATAATCATACAGCCATTAAGTCTCTTAGTAAAGTCTTGGGCTGCCACGAGATGCCAGAACAGCTTCAATGCACCTTGGCATCTTTGGAACTTCACTGGAGGGATGAACACCAAGTCTTCCTTCCCTAAGGTGTTTTGAAGATGGTGGTGGAGAGCGTTGTGAAACCTCCCATAGGTATGCAATTGGGTTGAGATTGGGTTGGGTTCAGTGAACTCTCATGTCCTGTGAATGTGGGTGGGGTCATCCTGGAAGAGACTACTCCCATCAGAATAAAAACGGCTCATTATAGGATTAAGGTGATCAGTCAGAATAACTTTGTAGTGATTTGCAGTGAGTTTTCCCTCTAAGGGGACAAGAGGAGCCAAATCATGCCAGCAAAATGCACCTTTGCATAACAGAGACACCAGACCCACGTTTACCGTTCTCTTGAATTTTGCTACATGTGTACTTATCCACTTTTCAAGAATATGGTGAAGGATGACTCATCTGACCTTATCACTTTCCCTTCATCTCTGTAGACCAGTGCCTGTGGGTTTTTCCATCTCCTGGACTCTCAAATGTCTATTCTTCTTTTTAACCACTGCCATTGTAGTATACAATCCATCTCTATGTGGCTGTGCAAAGATTGCTCTTGCTGACAGTCTGATTATGTCTTGCACTGACATTGACAGCTTAAAAACAGTTGCTCTGCTGTTCTTTCTTACATATCACACTAATGCATAAGCACCACAGTCATTCAATGTGTGCTTTCGTCAACAATTTTCAATTGTAGATGTCATTTTATTCACTGTTCCTATGGAAACATTCAAAGTCACATATATGTTTTTGTCTTGCTATCTTTATCCAAAATTGAGGTCACCTGGGCACGTTTGGCTTTCTACACACCACAGTGCATGTGAGCTATTTTATTGTCATGTAAACTATGCACTCATTTATTCAAGGTTCTCATTTAAACTGTCACCTGTTTGTATAAATGCCTTATTTTGTTTCTTTTTTGTTTGTTTGTTCTTTGCAATATCTCAAAATATTAGTCCTTTCATGTCTTTGTATCCCAAATGAGTTATTCTTGTCAGAGTAACATAAAATGGCCAACTGATTCTACTTAACATTTTTCCTCTTAAAAGAGAAATGGTTATGACACATCTGAATGAGACTTTAATGTATTAAACACTTCTCTTGGCTCATGCTATTAAGTAGTTGATTTACTCGTTCCTGTAGTTGCTGGAACAGTGGGAGCACCTTGCTCAGAAGTTCTTGCCACAGAGAAGGTCCATGCTGAAGCGCAGATGGGCAACACTCACTCATTGAGGTGCAGACAGACCACTTTGTTAGCGGGGTGGAATGGAGGGAAACGCCTGCTCCATGGTAAAGAGGTGGCAGTTTGCCAGGCTGTAACCTAATCCTACTGGGCCCACTACACCAACAGGTGCATGCTATCGGCTCACACATAGCACTTAGCCTTTGCCAAGTATGCACTTTCTCACTGCATTTCTGGAAAACATGGTACAACCCACACACTTTTATTGCTCTTAATATTTTCTTCTATATTGCCACAATATTTTTTTAAGTTCAATCTCCACACTAGAACTGACTGCTTCTGTTTTCTGTGAAGACAAAGAGACTGCCTTGGTACTTATGATTATGGTCTTTTTCATAATATTTCTGTTTTCACTTTGGACCCTCTCTGATAGGAACCACTGTTGTTGGTCTCTAACCTTTAACCTCTAATACTTTTAATTGAATCTTTCTTTTTTTTTCTAAAAGTGCAGAAATGATTAGAATAGAAGTTCAGGGTTTGGTGTTATATAACTTGTATAAAGTGTTAAATAAATGCTGAAGGTTATCCACTTTTATGCAATTAAACCGCTTGTTCACAGAAACATTTATATCCACCATACAGAAAACAACCTGTCACAGAAAAAAAATGAATAAACATACATATATATTTGCAGTAGATGTAGAAGGAAAGGAGGGATGTGGTGAAAGAGAATGTAATTTTGCAGTAGGAAGATTTGTGTTTTGGAATGAAGGAACTCTGGCTAGCATTTGATGTTGGGAAAGGAGAGTGCCTACGCTGGGTTTCAGCGCTGGGGGATCAGAGGCAGAGCAGCGTTCACCCGCGCTCCCTTTGATCTGTATCCCCAGGCCTCTGCGCCTGAGCCGCACACACACTAGCCCAGGCCTCTCCAGTGATTCCTGACAACTGTCAGCTAGAGATAAGGGAGGGGGGACTCAAACCTCACTCGCCTCTCCCATTAGCACCGCTGCCACTTTAAACTGGATGAATTATATTTAAGAAGCCCGCACAGGGGTTGCCAAAAAGGAAACTGTTATGTGGTGGGGGTTGGGGTGTATGGAGACTAAGAAATATGATTGAGTTTGGCCGCTCCTGTTGTAGCGTCCTTCTTTCTGAAGAGACATTGTGCACCTGCATGTCAATGGGTGAGTTTGTCTCCAGTTGGTGGTGTTTTAAACTTCTCACATGGAAGCTGTCACTGTTTTCCATCAACAACTCAAAAGACATAATAGATGCACATATTTACATCAGTCCCATAGTCTGAGAGCAAGGGAGGAAAATGCTCATTAATTAAAACTCGTCTTAAATATGGATGCTGTTTCAATTTGGCAAGAATTAAAAAGTAAGAAGCTTTAGGGGGAAAAAATGAGATGAGACCTGCTTGGAAGCTGCCAAAAAAAAAAAAATCAGAGAATTTAAAGCATGCCCACTGGCGGAATGTTTTCTGCTCAAATTTAGGCCCTCCCGCTCCAGCTCGCACTGTTTCTCTATAAGTCTTTATGGGGACTGAGTGGAATTGTAGCATCCATGCTCATATTAATCACGGGTAGTAAGGTTCTCAGGTCACACAGACTGAATCCCAGAGAAGTGGGATTTTAATGACACTGTGGACTCTGATGGTTGACAAGGGTTTATTTATGTCTAAATTACTGCAGTGGGTTTTTCTGTTGATCAATCTGTTGTAGCTATAGAATGAGGGCTATATCAATATATTATACAGGGTGTGCTGACAGGGATAGTAAGCATTCTCATGAGAATTCTCTCTATGTCTTAATGACGCTTTTTTATTGTTAGACAGGCTAACAAGAAGTCTGATGAAAAAATCATGTGATGGCATGTCTCCTTTGTATAGAATGCTGTATTTTGTAGTCAAATTCTTGTATCCTGCTACATCACCATCTTTCTCTCTTCAAACCTTTTGATAGTATTTCTACTTTTTTTAAAATGCTACCTCAGTGGTCTGTCCTCTGGCCTCTTTCTCTAGTCATCCTCTCATTGTCCTCTTGTCTCTCTCCATCTCTTCTTGGAGAGAGCATACATTATTCCCCATGCATAAATGAAAGGACACGGCAGACAATAAAACCACTATTTAAATTCAAGTGTGTTTGTGTTGGTGAGAGATATTTCCTGCAGAAAGTGAGCTGTTGCCTACTGATAAATAAGAAATATATGGGAATGCAATTTAGATTTATCACACACAAGTGGTCAATATAAATTTCACCAAATCCTAGAAGAGGCATATTACACATCACATATGTTAAAGCTTCTATGAGATTCAAAGCTATTGTTTATTAAAAGGCACATGATCACCATTACTATTGTATTCCTGAATGGTTACCTACATATCAATGCATTCTATGTTTTTTTCCCCCCTGTGACTTGTATGCTATTGAGTTATATAGGTAATATATAGTTATATGGCTATATAGGTTACTTATAAGAAAATATAAAGGTGCTCTATATTGATTCCTCCTCCTAGATTCAATCTATGGCCCCTTTATGCTAATTACAGAAGCTCAGGAGATATTTTAATGTATCTCTATGTAATGTTAATGATATCATGTGTTAGTAATTTTAAGAATGTAATATTAGAAACATGAATACCTTTATCATCATTGTACAAATACACTGAGATTCAGTCCCTAATATATTAAGGATATTGTATATGTTTTTGTTGTTAGGATAGTTTGCAGGGTCACTGTGTCTGAACAGTAGGAAAGCACTTAGAACACTTATGGACATACACATGTGACTGTGTGGAAGGTTGGTTCAGTGTGCATGCTATGTGTTAGTTCCAGATACCATCCTGACAGGCGTGAATCTGTGATTATTATTACAACCTTACAAACCACTAACTTTCCACTACAGTCTTCTGCTCTTCTTCATCTCAGTCTTGCTCACTGGATTTAGATGGTTTATTGTATCACTTGTGATTTTTTTATTTGTATATTGCTACAATAGGTTTATGGCTTACATGCTCGAGCAGTACTATCTCTCTTTCGCCACACTAAGCACTGCTGGAGTCCCCATCTGGCCTCCGCTAACTGTTCTGCTCTCGCTCTCGGTCTCCAGCTGAGAGTTATTTCACTGTTTATTTACATGTAATTATCTCTATGAGGTGCTGATATTAACACTGTCAAGAACAATTTGACCTGACATTCTTCACTGTGCCTGCTGCCTTCTGTTTATAGCAAACAACCCCCCCCCCCCCATCCACCCGCCTACCACCCACTCACTCCTGCCTCCACCTTGCATTATTCTTGGAGTCAGTTACCATGCCTTGCCCTCCCATCCTCTCTTATGAAATCATTTTAAGCAATCGTTTAATTTAGCGTAGGCGGCCGTGTGAAGCAGACAGACCGAAGCGGCTTGGAGGTCAGAGGGGGATGTTTGTTCCTCTGCCTGAATTCATCCCACACTGCTGCAAACATATTGGAAAAAGTAATCGGATTGCAGTGCATTCTTATGCTGCACATCAACCCAATAGGGTGCATTAACCTTTGGTTAGTGAGAGGCCTCGTAGTACTTTAAGATATTTAGGAAGTGATGTTGCTGGTATGATGATGTTTGCTGTGTTTGAGGGAATAAAAATCTTTCTTTTAATATGTCATAACACATGCTATGAATCCTGCATTTATAATGCTTTATAAATATGTTTACATATAAATATGTTATATAGCATACAGTGCTGTGAAAAAGTATTTGTCCCATACTGATTTCGTCTGATTTTGTGTATATCTTATAGTAAATTGTTTCAGAAATTAAAACAAAATTTAAGATAAAACAAATACCAATACCAACTGGGCCAGTGTGAAAATGCATTTGTGTGAAAATCTATTTGCCCCCGTAGTTACTAATTCCCCAAATCTATGAAACTGCATTAATAATGGGGTTCAGCTGGACTAGATGCAACCAGGCCTGATTACTGCAAACATTGTTCAATCAAATCAACACTTACGGTCTTACCCAGTAGCACACTATGTCAAAATTGAAAGAAATTCAAGAAATGATGAGGAAGAAGGTGAAATACATCAGTCTGGGAAGGGTTGCAAAACTATTTAAAAGGCTCTGGGACTCCAGAGAACCACAGTGAGAGCCATTATCTTCAAATGGAAAAACTCAGCACAGTAATAAACCTTCCCAGAAGTGGCCAACCTTCCAAAATTCCTCCAAAAGCACAGCAACTACTCATCCAGGAAGTCTCAAAAGAGCCAAGGACAGCATCAAAGGACCTACAGGCCTCTCTTGCATCCAAAAAGGTCCCTCTTCATGACTCTACTATCAGAAAGACACTGGTCAAAAATGCCATCCATGGAAGAGTGGCGAAGTGAAAACCACTGCTAACCCAGAAGAACATTAAGGCTCATCTGAATTTTGCCAAAACACACCTTGATAATCCTCAAACCTTTTGGGAGAATGTTCTGTGGATTCATTAGTCGAAATTGGAACTGTTTGGAAGACAGGGCTCCCGTTACATCTGGCGTGAATCAAACACAGAATTCCACAAACAGAACATCATACCTATGGTCAAGCATGGTGGTGGAAGTGTGATGGTGTAGGGATGCTTTGCTGCTTCAGGGCCTGGGCAACTTGTAATAATTGAGGCAAACATTAATTCTGCTCTCTAACAGAAAATCCTAAAGGAGAATGTCCGGTCTTCAGTCTGTAAGTTGAAACTCAAGTGCAACTGGATTCT
Organism: Ictalurus furcatus; assembly: GCF_023375685.1. NCBI lineage: Eukaryota > Metazoa > Chordata > Actinopteri > Siluriformes > Ictaluridae > Ictalurus > Ictalurus furcatus. Next base: position 16,222,485 of record NC_071269.1, on the reverse strand, counting down.
GCAGCAAGACAATGATCCAAAGAATAGAAGTAAATCATAATCCTAGAAGTAAGTGAAAGACTCTCCAGTTATCGGAAACATTTGGTTGCAGTTATTGCTGCTAAAGGTGGCACAACCAGATTTTAAATTTAAGGGGGCAATTAATTTGTCACACTGGTGATAGGTTTTGGATAACATTTTATTGCTCAATAAAAAAATGTATTGTGTGTTTATTCAGGTTGTCCTATGTTTTATGCTGTATTTTGTTTGAAGATCTAAAACTATGTAGTAGAGAGATACACAAAAACAGAAGAAATCACAGCACTGTACATAGCTATGCAAAAATGCATTTACATTTTTCTGATAACACAGTAATGTAACGCATTACATTTTTAATTTATGTAATTTGATTTACTGTTACTGATGTTACTGTTACTGATGTCAATAAAATTATGTTACTTGCGTTACAAATTTATTGTTAAGAAAACAATATTAAGTAAAATGAATTTTTAAAATAAATCACGTTTTGCCCCGAATATTTTTTTCTTTAGCCTTGAATAATTCTCCACTTGGAGTGGTTTGTCACTATGTAACTGAACGTCAGTAAAAGAAGGCGGCCTGTAATTTTATATCTTCAGTGAACAGAGGCGAGACCAATCAGACAGGGTTTACAGGAAAATATGTGGAAACACTCGTGTCTTATTGGCTGACAGCTCTCAATTCTGCCAAACGATAGCTCACACAGTCAGTGTGAGGAAAAATGGATATGCGCCGATTTTTTTTAAACCAGTAAAGGGGTTGAAACTGAAACAGTAACATCCTCTCATGCTGAGCAGGAAAACAAGGAGTGTAAATGTTTATATGAGTTCCAGTTTACATGAACATGATATGAGCAGAGCATAAGGAAGGATAATGTACTTTGCAACTCATACAGTGATAGCTTAGCTGTGTCTCCCCTTGGTTAGTGACACCAAACTAGCCTAGTTAGAAAAGTAGTCCTACAAACAGTGACAAGACCCGAGGTAGGTTTTATGATAAATCCAACTGTTTCTGATCATGTCATACATTGCCGTGCACTAAAATCACTGAAAGAACTATGAGTTTCACTTTGTAGTGTATTTTTGTAGGTTTTGAAAATAACGTGAAAGTAAAGTAATTAGTAATCTGATTACTTTTTACATGCAGTAATCAGTAATATAATCAGATTACAATTTTAAATTAGTAATTGTTAATCTGTAGTGTATTACTTTTTTGTACTTTTTAGTGGAATCCTTTTTTTTACCCAACACTGTTTAAAACACATTATGAATATGGACGTATGATCAAATTAAATTTTCATTGCTAAACATTTGCTGGTTTATGTAGAGGTGTGACTGATAAAATATGTAATGAAAATCAGTTTACACTTAATGCTGCAATACTAGTCACATCTAGTTGGTATGAATTATGCCCTATGGTTTGACAACCCAGTCTTTCCTCATCCATCAGTCATGGATTAAGCAGTCCGTTAGTAGACTGTGTTACCATACAGGGTTAAAAGAGCCATATGCCCAGTATTTCCCATAGCTAACGTGTTGCTAAAAGTGACAGCTTGTTTGGCTGCATGCTAATCGTTCTCATCAGGGCCCAGCTTGTCAGTGCCCACTTTCTGTCACTGTCAATCACGTACCTAATTTGAAACAATTAAAGCCTCCCTCAGCGCCTCTCTCCTCTTTACCTCCCCCTCATCTCATTTTAGTTCCTTCTTGTCTATTTCATAGACCAGCCATTCTCCCCCTTTCCTCCTGTATCACCCCTGTTCCCCTCACAGGTTTTTTTTGGCTGATGCCCCTTTTCACTTTCAATTAATGTGCAGTGGCCCATTAACGCAATGACACACGGGTAGGAGAAGAAATCATCTCTGTCATCTGATCCCTACCACTCAGGGAGACTGGGAATTTAGAGGAAGAGAGAGGGAAAGAATTATTGACTTATAGAAAGACAGAGGATGGATCTTCTAATTACCTCCAGCCTTGACAAAACAGTTAATTGAATGTATGAAACTGTGTTTCTTTCCTCTCTGAGATTTTACTCTAACACACACGTTTACATGGAGAGCAATAATCTGATTATTGACCTTATGCTGAATAAGACAGTAATGTGATAAAGGTGTTTAGATGAGTTGCTTTTAGAATATTCCTTTCATGTTCAGGTTTTACATGTTATAGAACATAGATGGATTAATGGCACACGTCATTAAGTCCCCACTCCACGCCGTCCGACGTTCCCTCCAGATTTTCACATACCAACATACAGTTCGTCTTCGTTATGGTACTATATACAGTGTTCATTTTTAATTTTACGAAAGCTTCAAGTGCAGATAATTATTTGTCATGCTATATATGCAAATAGACGACTGCTTGAAACCGCATACTTACCTACATGTATTTCGCCTACTATATAGCAGGTAAGTATGCGGTTTAAGACGCAGCTGTGCTCTCTTGTTTGCCGTCAAACGGTTGAACACTGTCGTGTGTGTGTACGTGTCCTGTAGCAAAATGCGGTGAAAACTCCCACACAATGTTAATAGCTTGATTAAGGTGTGTACATGTCTGTAATACACGTCAATAATGCGACTAAAACAGGAAAACTCCACATGTCTTAATTCAATTTGTGTTTATTTCAAGTATGACTTTAGTCGGATTAAGGTGATAAGTAATTGCTGTTTACATGGTAGATTCTTAATTAGAGTATTGTCTTCATCGGGTTAATTTATTGTTATCCATGTAAACATACTGATTGTCAGTTTAGCTGCTCTGGGTCAGTTAATTATGTCATCTTGGTATTTTGTGTAAGTCAGACTGTCATTAATCCACATTCTAATCTAAGCATTCACATGATGTTTAAATATTGCATGATATTTAACACTAATAACCTCTCAAAGTTTCTCAAATCATACAGCAATTGCATCAGAATCTTACATTTCCTGGCCATAAGTGTGTATGTTGCACACAGTCCTTCCAATTGACATCATTTGCTGGTAGATGGGGGTGTTGGGATTTGCAGAAGGATTACGGGTGCTCTCTGAAATGCATCTGCCTGCTGGAGAATGGCTTTATTTTCTGCTTTAATTACAGCTGCATTGCATCAGATATTCCTGCCGAAAATGAAATGTCGCTGTGTGTGAGTGAGATGTTTTTGTGTTTGTGTCTCTCAGGAGCACAATGTGTCAGGTCTCTTAATCCGACAAATCCCATATCTTTGGGGAGGTGTGTCATTTAAAAAATATATTACACTGAAAATGATCATTCCATATACTCAGTAGTGAACGGTCTGTGTGGGTGTGGTATTAAGGGAGGATAGAGCCCTGCGCTGTGGAGATAACCTTCTCACACCTTGTGTGCTGCTTAAGGCTGCTCTTTGTACAGATGACCCTTGCTTGGCTACACAAAATCTTCCTCTGAGTGAAATGTGAGCCTACTCCTACACTCCTGCAAATCCAGTCTGTGTGTGTGTGTGTGTGTGTGTGTTGAAGAGTTAACTGAGAGAAGTCCTATCTGCTCTGCAGGCAGGCATGCCCTCAGGCAAGAACTGTCCTTCAGGAGTTTTTGTCCCCCCCCCTCCTCCCCTCTAGTCTTTTCTTCTCCCTGTCTCTGCCCTCTTCTCTGCCTGAGCAAAAGGAGACACAGAGCAGGTGGACAGGCCGATTGTAAGGATGCTGATGGCCTTCTTTATTATCATTAATGTCATTGTAGCACTGAACTCTGCAGGGTGCTGCACCCACTCCTGCTACAAAGCTCATACATACTTAGGCCATTTGTTCATCATTTATTCAAAGTGCTCAGTTGGTGAAACTGTTTGAAGGAAAAGCATAGTTACAGTTTTATTATGAATTCTGCCTTAAGGAAGATAGCTAATATAAGTTTTCTATTTTTACTGCAATCCAGTTTTGAAATATTGGAATAAAGGAAGCATACTCTTTAACATGGGTAGCTTTACTACCAGTTAATATTCCTCTCATTTTGTAGAGAAGGGACTAATGTATTATCAGTCATGTGCCATTAATTCTGAGCCTGTCTGTGTTACGCTTAATAAAATTCAACAAGAAGTAAACCTGCGTCAAACACTTATTTGGACAAAAATTACAATATAAGAGTTAAGGAAATTAGACCAAAAAAATACTGTGCACACCATTCATTTATCTGAAAGGATGCACATTGTATCAATTTCCAATTTTACAATTTACAAAGCCGCAGCCTTGAGTTAAGAGAATTAATTACTCTTTTATTGTTATTTGTAAAGAAATCTCTGAGTAAAAGGAAAGAGAAGAGAAAGAGAAGAGGGATGCCTGGAGCTATGTCTTTCAAACTGGATCCTGCGTAGCATTATCTACTCCTGCAGTTCTCCAAATAAAAGAAGTGAAAGCCCAGCTACTGCAGAGAGAGAGAGAGAGAGAGAGAGAGAGAGAGGGAGGATGGGGGTTGTAGGGGTGGAACATTTTAAAAGGAGTAAAGTTTAGTGTGTTTCAGAATGCCTGGTATTTTAGTGTGAGTGAGAGAGAGAGAGAGAGAGAGAGAGAGAGAGAGAGAGTGTAAGTTGTCATCTAGTGCTCATGGGGTTTGAGACCCTGGGGATGTTGTTTGTCATCCAGGATGATTGGCAAATGTTCTTGCTTCCTTCCACCTCCATATCAGATCCACAAAGGTTACACATGTGGAAAGAATATTGATTTTAACTTAGTGATGGTAGTACAGCAGGAAGTGATAGATTGTAACCTCCAGCCTGCACAAGCTTTTGACCTTGTTCACTCCCTGTCCTCAGAGGTATATTCATCTTCAGTTTAGTCTCAAACGCTACATCTAATACTGTTTTTCAAACATGGGTACATTCAGAAGGTATAACATTATAATATTAAAAAGCAGGTATTTAAATTGATTCTTGTATTTATTCTAATGATTTTCCTATGATAGGCAGTGAAGACTGTAGCCTGTGTAAATATATCTAGCACAGCCTGGCTTGGTGATTCTGTTAGTTTGTTTTTCAGGCTTATTGTGCAGCTTTTATATTGCCTGTGCTAATTTCAGCTGGTTGGCTCCATGCCCCATGACACGCCTGGCACCAGCACACTGGGCATGATGAGAAGGTTGAGCTGACAGCCTCCTCCTTACCCCGTTCTGATCCTGCTCGAAGTTGATCGCTACCTCTCGCCATGCCGGAATATTCTCCATTCGCCACTTTAATTGATGTCAATAAGGTTATGCTAAATTTGAAGATTTGAATAATTTGTCTTTCAGAAGCATAATGCCATCACCGAGGTTACAGGCTGCTTAAGCGCAGGGCTGAATAGAGGTGTCAGACGCTCGGCGCGCTCTCTTAGCTCTCACCCCGGCATTCTGCCCCAACACCCGTTGTGCTGCAGCCTTTGCTCATCTGATTAAAACTCCACTCCTGCCGAGAGTTTGAGAATACACATGATGCTGCTTTGCTATTACCCAAAATTACCTCCAATTACACCCAAATGTAGGTTTAAGGGAACACAGAGGATTATGGGGTGTCACGACTTTATTATAGTTGATATCCTGTGAAAAAATATAAGCAACTCTTAAACTAAAATGTATGTGTAAGAACTAAAAACTGGTGTTCATAATGGTAGTAGAAATTTATTAGTGAAATTATACAGTATGTATTTAAAATATATATGAATGTTATTTAAAATAACAGGAATACAAAAGAGTTTACATAAGCAACGCTCAGTCAGTTTCACCCTTATCTGTCGGTTGTCCCCCCCTGTGAGACAGGCGATCGGATGAGTGGGCACGACCCCACAGCCCCATGCCTGGGATCACACTCCAGCTCCCGGCAACGTCAATGAGACTGAGACCCCCATAGGCCACCACTTTCACACGCTCATCCTCCTTCCTCTATGCACATATCACATGCACGGGCTTGTTGCTTTATGTTTTTAATATAATTGTAGTGATTTTCAAGTTTTCCTAGAACCTTTGGGCAGAGGATATTAAGCTAAATTCACTTATAGGTTTAGGGCTCGCATTAACCTCTCCATATGCCCACTGGTTTGCCTAACACACAGAAGTGGCTGAGTTTTCAAAATTAGTTTATAAACTTACAGGTTGTATGGACCTTTAGCAAATAGCCCATGGATGTTGTCGGAGCTGCGCATGTGGGCTTGGTTTTGCTCTCTGCAGCCCTGTGAAGGGCTAATTGGTTTAGCAGGCTGGGGCCTGAGATGGCCAAAGGCCAGTGGGGCGTAGCGAGTCGCAACGGGAACCTGATGTTCAGGAGGATGCTTTGTGTCGGCCTGTGGATGGGGAGCATGTGGCAGACAGAGCACCTTCTACAAGTAGCTCTATTCTCTGTCTCTGTCTCTCTCTGTGTGCACTTTCCTTCCCCCACCCCATGCCTTTCCATCTCTCTCCTCTTGCCTTATTCATTTTCTCCGTTTATTCTACTCATAGTCCTTCCAGCTAAGTTCCCTAGACATTTTGAAAACATGCTTGTGGCTTTATTTTTCCCCTTTGGTTTTTGGAGTGATGTCAGGTTAAAATTGTGATCAGTTGGACCAAACAAGAATGGAGAACTCTGTAGAATTTGATTTGTGACTAATATTAATTTAAACCCAATGATAGTCTGTACTCTGAGACCAGTACTCCAACCCGGCATTGGTCTCCAGGGAGATGCCTAATGTGAGCATCTATTATTTGAAAAATTTTAATCATTCATGAGGTCTGAAGCTGTGGGATAACTGGAGGCCTTTGATTAAACCCTCCCTCAGAGCTTGTTATGCAGTCAGCCTCAGGTCACACAAACCTGGACTGTGCATATACTGTCTCTCTTTCTGGTCCTTTCTCTCCATCCTTCATTTTACCCCTTTGTGTTATTTACTCTGACAGCTGTTTTCAAGCTACTAAACACTCCCTCGGGATGCCTTGAAAGGCTGCTGTTGTGCTTCCACTTAACCCTTTCCAATGCTGAGACCTTGTACCTTGTGAGCTTGTTGTAATACCCAGTGAATAACTGGAAATTAGGGGTTCTGTTGATTGTATGCCAAATCTGTCATTCCTGCAGGTTATGAGCATCCTGAGTAACCCAAGCGCCATGGCTCCTCAGCCGCAGCACGACTTCTCCATCTCGCCCTTGCACACCGGACTTGAGGCTTCCAACCCTATCTCAGGAAGCTGCAGTCAGCGCTCAGAGCCCATGAAGACAGTAGAAAGCCTGGCTTCATCTCAGTCCTACTGCCCTCCTACCTACAGCTCCACCAGCTACAGTGTGGACCCTGTCACAGCTGGCTACCAGTACAGCCAGTATGGCCAGAGTGAGTACATCATGACCCAAACCCATAATCAACCCTCATGTTTTTAGTAGTGGATGTCCAGTTGATGTCCCCCAAGCTATTGCTTATGGTTTTATAGTAATCTAACTTTAAAAGATTTATTTTGAAATACCTAATGTATATTATCCACATTTGAATGGTTAGCAATGTAACCAGAATGATTAGAAACACACAAACAAAACATCTTTAAAGGCTTTTCAGTCTTTGCTTGAAGGATCAACTTCTTGCATGAACTCTTACTCAGAGGTCAAAATCTATCCAATAAAATAACATGATTAAACATTTAATTTAAAGGTTAAGTCAAAGATGGGCTTAACATATCTCAGCGGACACCTGTCTGATTCATGAAAATGCACTGGGGAATATGGAAGCTTAGAGGGTACATGCTGCAGGGAGATAGATAAGTGTGTTTCTTGTGTGCTCCATGACTGGGAGTGCCAGATAGAGTGTCTCTTTTAGTAAGAGGTGAGACAAAGTGTATATTTGAGGCAGATTTAATGAGTAAACCTGGGATGACAGAGAGCGAAAGGGTTCCTACGAGAGAGAGAGAGAGAGAGAGAGAGAGAGAGAGAGAGAGAGAGAGAGCACAGAGTTAAATCGTGGGTGATTACTTTGCCAGCTGTCAGGCTAAGCGTCTACAGTAAGGACAGTTGGCCCACCCACAGGTATGTGCCTGCTACCATGCACACTGCCTGCTCATGACAGGCTCACTTCTCTGCATGCTAACACACGCTAGCGCGTGTTAAACCTCACTTACTGTCACACTGACAAATGCCTGGCAACGTCCAACATCTCTCCGCCCCACCCTGCCGTTGCTACACACCACAAAGGAAGCAGGAGAGGTGAAAATTACCTTCTCCACCAGCCAGTGATATCAAAGGACTTGCCAGGCATCTGACACACTTGACAGGCCAGCAGATAATGCAAACATGCTAATTCTTATAACTGGGAGAGGGTTTTTGATCATTAATAATGATGGCTTCTGTTTTTATTTCCTCTGGTCCAGGTGTATAGCCTTTGTGATTATAGATGTCATTTTGATTCGGTAATTATTGTGTGTATATTTCTCAAATGGCTCATAAATATACCATTTGCTACACTTTCTTCTTATGTTTTTTTTTTTTTTGATTATATGGCTTGGATGAGGCTTTTTGTGGAAATAATTACATTGAAAGTCCTCACTAGCCCAGCCTTGTGTTAACTTAATAATACCCATTTCCACTTTGACTATGGGTTAAGCACAGAGGGAGGCTCAGTAGATTTTCTGTTTTAAATGGGAAGTAAATAGAAAGGGTTAATTGGTGTTTCCTTAGTTCTATCTCCATTCTGCACTAGCTCAGCACTGCCCTTGGTTTGTCCTCACGACCTCCTGCCCTATTCCCTTTGGCTTTTTAAACAGACCCAATGCTTTTAATGTTTTTAGCTTGTGGAGTTAAATTGAAACCTTATGAAGTATAAGCCAGATCAATGCTCCAGTCCCAAGTAGTGGGCAAGAATTTCTGCACCTTTTGACCCTGGATGGGCTTGCAGGTTAGTCCTCACACATGATCCTGATAAAGATCTCAAAGCAAAGCATGTCTACGAATCAGCCCAAATAGGCTGTGCCCTCCAGTGCTGTGCTAGTCACACCAGGTTGTGTGTATTAGGTCACCTATCAGAGAGACAGAAATCTCTCCCCTCTTTACTTTGTTGCACTTGCTGTGGAAAATTATGGGAGTTATTATCCATATAAACTTAATGTGACTGTAAATAACATTCATTCATTTATTCATTCCCAAACTCATTTTCATTAACTACTCTATCCTGGACAAGGAACACACTGTGAATATGCATGATGCATTCACACCTTGGGACAATGTAGTCCCAAGTAGTTTTTGGGAGATGAGGTGAGAGGAAACCAGAGAAATCTATGTGAAAATGTAAGCCAAGCTCAGACACCCTGGAGAAGCTGAGGCAGGGACCCTGGAGCTATGCAATGTTACTTGCTGGGCCACTGTGCCACTCTGTAAATAACATGGGGTTGTAATTTCATAGCAGTTTACTTAAGAGGAATTGGCAAAATCCTCTTGCTTTGAAATTACACACACGTTTTTTTCTGGTGACACTACAAAAAGTAAAGATGATCTATATCACTGCATGAGCAGTATGTCCAGATTTGATGCTAGATGATGGAGTGTGGAATGCAGAAAGCAGAGATGACAGAGATAATAAGAGATGCACAGAGGAAAACTCTGTATGACAGGAGTGAATGACAGCAGGGAACAGGTGGCTCATTTATTTCCCCAAACAGCCATCAACTACATATTAGTAGCCAAGAGATGCTCTGAATAATCCTGCTCTGAATATTTTCTAGATGTTAGGACTCAAGCTCATCTCAAAATCACATTATGGAATCAGAATTCATATCCTAAAGATATTCATTTTGTTTGGCTTTTCCTGCAGCTGCTGTGGACTACCTGGCTAAGAACGTCAGCTTGTCCACACAAAGGAGGATGAAGCTTGGGGAACACTCGGCCGTCTTGGGACTGCTACAAGTGGAGACGGGCCAGGCATATTGACAGACTCGTCCTCTGGAACATCACTTCTCTTTTTCACCAGCATCCCTCCATCCACTGGGCTGTGCGAGAGAAAAAAGAAGTAGCGAAATTCATAGACAGTCTTAGACCCCTAACCTATGGCTGAGTGAATACAAAAGCCATTTAATAAACAGACACTATAGTGCCGCTTCTCATCTCTCTCCTTGTCCATCCCCTTTCTCGTCCCCTACTCTCGTCATTTCCACAAAGAGACTCTTTCAGGATTTTGGAGAAGAAAGCAAGCATCACAGCAGTCAATGTTGACACATAGGCCACAGTTCCATTTGGACATGGTTTGGACCATGTTAATGTTTAATAGGATTTAAAATGATGGTATTACATTTATATTTGATATAATGATTGTGGTTGTTTCTATTACTGTTGCAGCTATTATTGTTAGAACATTTTGTTTACATCTTTTTTTTGTCTTTTTTGGTTTCTCAGCCAGTTTCTAACACACCATACAAAGAGAGGCTGGTAGTAGTTCAAGTTGCCCTCATTACATGATTTTTGACCTTTTAACTTTGACGTTCAGATAGATCTGGACCTGTCAGTGGGGTGTATGGCTCAGCAAAGTCTTCTGGGAGGGTCTGGCCAATAAGGACTCCAGGAGTTTTGAATCCTTGCCCCTTTATTCCCACATGGATTATCCACTGGGAAAAGCAACAACAGTTAGAAATGAAAACGGTCCTAAAGCGACCCCTTGATGTACATCATGGGCAAGTTTTAGAGAGAGACATTTATCAGTATTATTTGTGGTATTTTTTTTTTATGCAGTAAGATAATATTGCATTCCTGAAGCATTAAACCCAGGTTATTATTGAAAAACCATCCCATTTCATTCAAGTATTACCACTATGATCTTATACAAGTAATGTGAAGTCGTTCAAAAACATGTTACTTTTCAAAGCTGTGTCAGGACAGTCAGTATGATTTTTTTCCTTAGATTGTCTCTATTACTAAAAGGTGCTACATTCCAGAACATTACTTTACGATGTCATGGGACCTATACAGTGTATTATTTAGCATTCCACCAATGTCTTGCACTTTTCTTTTTCTTTCATTTTGTTGTATGCAGTCTTAATATGTCACAAATTAAATGTTAAAAAAGGGATTACCTCACAATTTGCATTTAAATGCTGTAATAATTTTGTAATAGCCTTCAAAAATGCATACTAGTGGTGCATATTTCAATAACAAACATATATTTGTGCTACACTAATGTCATAGCACTTGCTGATAATTGGTCACAGTAAAGTATGAAGGGTATTATACAGGGTGAATTTGTTGTGTATGAAACAGAAAGTGCAAGTGGAGTGATAATGCATACATTTTAATATATTGCGTTCTGTTTCTCCTCTGTTGATACATTTTTTTTTCAACTGCATTGAGTATGTAATATAAATAATGTAAAGAAAGTAATTTTGCTTCATATAAATAATTAGTGGTTTGAATTTACTGTGCCCTTCATCTCCCCCATAATGCAAATCATTTCATTACAAAAAGACCTCTAAATACATGATGACCCAAGAATAATGTTTATCTGCTGTCCAGGACCTATGTTCATTCCTGTCTTTTTTGGCATCCCATTCCAGAGTTTGGATGTATACATATACCATCATAATAAGGTTAAATGAAGGTGATGGTTTTCTAGAACCAATCTAATCGAAGTCAGAAATTGAGTAGCTGGCAGGACAAAGAGAAAACAAGACAAACTCACTCGTGAGTTTCACACGCACGTGACCATGTGCCATTAAAGACTTATAACATTTCATTTAACACTTCAAATATTTTGTAAAAAAAAATTTAAAATTTAAAAAAATATATAAAAATAAATAAAAATAAAAAGAAGGACTGTAAAAAGTTTTAGCGTGTAGCACTCATTTCTAACACAGTCTACCTTTTGGATATTGAAAGCACTATGTAAGTTCCAAAATTTCTTTCTAGCTTTTCCCCATCACATTCCTATATAGTTCTTTCTTAAGCAACTGTAATTTGCTTTATCTTTCTGTTCAGCATGTATGTATATTATCATTGCATAATTTATTCTGCTGTATGAAACAATAGCATTATGGGAACTTGTATTGGTTTTCCTACATTCAGCCTGTTGGTGTCTTTACTGTAGCACTGTTATTGATTAAAGTTTTGAAAACTGGACATACAATTCTTTGTGGATTCCTCTGCAATTCTATTGCTCTCATGAGTCAATAATACATTAGCAATAGTTGAAAATGTTGGGTATTTTTTTTTTTTTTTACTTCCAATACTGATATGTCATTACATATTTTCCTGAGCACTTGCAACACTGCCACAGCCTACATACATGTTTTAATCACTGATATTTCTATTCAGTCATTTTCAAGGGGTGAAATATTTATTGGCATGTATCATATATATATATACATACATACTACCATTTGATCTCGCTACAAACAGCAATCATGATTTAATCCCCTTTTCCACAATGCAGTGTTTTTCAGCGTATTTGAAGTCAAGTGGATCTTGACAGTCATAGTGATTTACGATACTAAAAATAGTTGGCAGTAATTGAGCCAAGCTGTGAGGGAATAAAGAAGAGCTTAAAAGCAGTGTCACAACACAGATGCTTCAGTGCCACTGCCTTCACAGAAGGCTTGTGTAATGGTTCAGCAGCCCCAGGCCATGTGCCTCAGACCTGACCACGAGGGCATTGCCTGGGCACAAAGCCTCTGAACACTTGCCAATGTGTGCTGCTTATGGCCTGAGACTCATGAGCCTGAAGAGTTAGCAATGCAATGACTACTTGTTCAAACACCTTGAACACTACAGAGAGACATTCCGTTTGTGATGAACAGAATTACAGGAAAATATGTATCATGAACAGTCAGCCAGGAGCCAGCTGTGAATCCTACAGCAGTTGTATGCAATGATGAAATCTGACTGGTATGTGGTTTTGAGCTGAAGAGTCCCTCTTTATGATTCAGCTGTCCGTGGCATTTTGTGCTGTCATAAAAAGTAATTTCACATGTGAGCAATATTGCTATCAAGAAAACAGCTGTTGTGTTGTTTTCATTAAATAACAAGAGAATGGACAGAACAAATTATCATAACAAAGCACACACACTCACATACAATTAGACTGATGTGAATTTAATATATATATATATATTATTATAAATGCAATAAAAAAAGAATACATAGAACATTTCAAAGCATTTCACATTTCAGAAGCCTGGTGTTTAGTTAATAATGAGCATTTTGGGTCACCAAAACATTATCATTACAAGGGGAAAAATGCCACAAGGTATAAATTGATTAAAACATGTCTGAAGAAGTCTGACACCCCTCCTCTCAAATAGAGCCTAAGGCTATTGTGTTGTAGAGACTGTGCTGTGTCAACCACTCGAAAATGTCACAAAGAAAGCACTTACAAAGCCTAACATCTCCTTAAATCCCATAATTATTCCAGGATACATTATGTACCTGAGCCTGCCTGTCTGATCTCTACTGAGGGGATTCTACATTCCCACAATCAGCTTACACCGACAGATCGCATGATTGCCTAATAACCTGGATTGGTAAGTAGACTACTTAGTAGGAGATTGTTACTGAAAAAGAATGTATCCTTTCAGCCAAAACCATTGTTAGATATATTCCTTTTTTCTGACACATTATACTCTTACACAGTGGAGGTTTTTTTTGCACTGTCAATGTCAATATGGCTAAGACAATTTTATTCCTCCCTTCAATTCTCAGGAAGTTTTTTCTCTTAAGCCAAGCCTTTCATTTGCCGTCTCCAGGCACTGGAATACAAGATTATAGTCCTCCATAGTAACCCTGGTATTCCGTAGGCAGCCTCCTCCATGTGCCCCTCCCTGCCCCCAGTCTCTAATCTCCACATGCCAGCATCACTTCAAAATTAAGCTGTGAGCAAACTGGAAGTCTTGCTAACGCCACTCACTCTCAAAACCACTCAATACATCCCAGTGAAAAGTCTCACTCTCCTGCATGAGAGCAGTCAACACTTGAATGAATGACCTCAACCTCTCTCTCACTGGCCGTTTCATGTCCTGCATCCTATAATTCACTCTTTCCATTTCACCTGAGAGAAAAAAAGGGAAATTGATGGTGGGCTTGTCAATCCAAGACACGAGTTAGACATAAATCATGAAGGCTATTTGTATGTTTACTTTTGAAAACTGCTCAGCTTCCAGACTAATTCATGTTAATAGCAAAAAATGGAAATGACCTGCAACACTGAATAATGCACAAGCCTCAGTGCATTTTTATGAGGAGATACACGCATAAAAGTCTCCTTTTGAAAACCAGTCAGCACCTAACATGCATGACGCCTGGGCATAGACTCTAATACACAGAGACAATTTTGCTAGATAATGGCCTATCATGCAGCATACAATTTAAATTAAAAAATGCAATTTTCACCTTGAAATGAACAAATGATTACAATTTCTATACAAATTAAGGCATCTAGGCGGCGCCTCAGTGCACTGCTCAGGCCATGAAACTTGACATAATTACCATGAAATACATTTTGAAATATTTGTATTTTTTTGCCCGTCGCTTTAAAGCATGCCGCTTTGCCTTCTGCTGGATTGTGATCTCACCTTCTGGGAATAAAAGAGAGTGAAAATCAGCAGAGATGAAAAGCCCTCCAACAGGCAAGATAAAAAAAAAAAAACATAAAAAAGATGAGGAAAAATACAAACAGTAAATTGACACTGTTCAGCCTGCCAGCGTCTGGAGTTATCTGTAAAAGCCAAATTATCGAGCCTTATCTAGAAAATCATATCTAATAGTGATCTGCTCTGATGTTTTTGTTTCTCCCCCATTCCCTTTCTCTCTGCTTCCACTCTTCACTTGCATTTATTACTGTTTATAGTTATGAATATATTTATAAGAAATGCTAACGTGTGTGTTTGAGTTTAGAAGTTGTGGCGAATTTCAGACAGCATCACAGGAGAAGCATGTAATTCAGAAGTTAGAGACTATGGACGTTATGAAGATGCATGCTGATGGGTTTGCTTCTTTATGCAAAAACACTCTAAAGCGCATTAAAGGTGAAAACACATTTATTTCTCAAAGATTTTTGCATTGAATCATTCCTATACTCTGGAAGCTCATCTGGAAGTCAATGAAAAACTGTGTAGTTTTCTGCTAAAAGGAGAATATATATATATATATATATATATATATATATATATATATATATATATATATATTCTCATTTTTATGACCACAATGCTCTTATTTAGTGATGTTGTATATTTTTTCCATTTGTGAAATCCAGCCACATTTCCTCAATAATACTGTGAGAGAACTTGTAAAGTGACCCTGCTTTCTCCAACTGCCCTCCTCATCATCTATCTCTGAGCATTGTCAGTGTGATTCCAGTCTGTCTGAGAGGAACACATCAGATTTCAACACTTGACCTCATAATGCCAGAGGTCAGCACCACACCAGCACCAATTTCACACACAAGATGAAAGGGAAATTAACATTGAAGTTGTCCAAGGCAGCAGCTCCGGGCCCCGCCCGCCTTTGGCCGCATTCTTCTGGCCCCTTGCACACTGTGAGCCACAAAGAGTAGGAGTGAGGAGCGGGGCTGCTGGGAGCTGGAGGAATTCAGCCTGCTCCTGCTGGAGGCTTAGCCACTGGCTCACACTACTCTGGGACACATGTGTCAGGATGAGAGCACAGCTCTCTGCTGCAGAGCACAAACGAGGTATTAAAAACAACCTGAGTGGCTTTTTATATAGATATAGACAGTATATAGATAGTTTACTGTGCTCTCCTAAGGATTATGTTGTAAAAACACATCCTGTAAAAATCAGGTAAAACTTGCCAAGAGAAAAATTAATTACAGTATAAATCACATAAAACTATATTTTTGTAAGTGCAATTGCAATGAAATCTCATTCATTAACATTTATTTGTATGTTTCAGTACCAGCAGTTGAAACTTTTCGTAGTAAGAGCCACCCCCCCCATACAGCTTTATCTTATGAACACAATCTAACTATTAAAATGTTAGATTCATTATGTGTGTGTACTGTACAATATTATTTTGTGCATTGATTAGAGCCATTGAGTTTTTTATTCCTTAACTTTCCACCAACAGAAGCCATTAGATCCAAGTTGGCATTAATTATGACTAGTTTTCGAGTTGTTGGCGTTTGGATTAAACCCATTCAATTCAAAAGACCAGTGAAACAAGCTAATAAATAAAAGAACTTAATAATAAATATGATAACTCTGATAATGGTTAGTTGAATTTCCATCTCTGTCAAAAATAAATCAATAAATAAATAAATTAGGGCTCATGGTGACTTAGTGGTTAGCATGTTCGCCTCACACCTCCAGGGTTGTGGGTGTCATTCCCGCCAGTGCCCTGTGTGTGCAGAGTTTGCAGGTTCTCCCCGTGCTGCGGGGGTTTCCTCCAGGTACTGTGGTTTCCTGCCTCAGTCCAAAGACTTGCAGGCGGAAGGTTGATTGGCATGTCCAAAGTGTCCATAGTGTATGAATGGGTGTGTGAATATGTATGTGAGTGTGCTCTGCGATGGATTGGCACCCTGTCCAGGGTGTACCCCACTTTGTTTCTTCGATGCTCCAAGGGATAGGCTCCAGGATCCCCATGACCTTGTAGGAAAAGGGGTATAGAAAATGGAAGGATGCATGGATGGATAAATAAACAAACAAACAAATAAATAAATAAAATAAATAATCATGCACCCCCAGACCATGCTACATAGATCCCTAAGGGCCAATTTAATGTAATCAAGTTTGTGATACTAAAAAACAATATTGCATCATATATTTTTGATTTTGTACTCGACCATGTAGACATACTGTCCATCTCTCCCATTCATAAATACTTATATTGCTCTAAGTCTCCCAGTGATTACTAAATATAATTGATGAAATTTGCTAAATAATATGCTTTAAGATGAATAACCAAATAATGCTAGTAATAATACTAATAGACTTTTAGGGGCTATGGTAGGCAAGCTGTTGTAAATTGAAAATAATATATATATATTTTTTGGTTTAGATAAAATTTTAAAGTTATGCTTTTTCGCTTGTTGCCACAATGGCAAATTGTCATGATTTTTATATCACTGAACAATGAATACAACATCTACCAAAATACCAAAATTCTAGAGATGGCTCTCCAGTCCCATAACTTTCTTGACTTCTCTCCTTTGCTCTCATATCACTGCTCATAAGCACAGCTGGAAGCAGCTCCTTTGCATTCATGAGGGAAGCAGCAGATAAATAAAAGGTTCATTATGGGGCTAACGTGTTACTAATGACATGTACCTGCCATACAGCACCACTGAAAATCTGTGACACACTGGAATGAAAAATCTATTTCATCCGCTGCATCTGTGCCCTGTGTGCTCAATGGAAATTTCCCTCACCTTAACCCCGCCTCCATGCATGGCGCTCCATAAAGCCTATATTTACAATTCTGTTGATATTATGTCCTACCAAGACCTGTGTGGCCTCTGTCATGACCTTCATATTAGCTGAAAATTGGACTTTGCAAACTAAACATGAAAGGCGGAGAGTGAGCAGAATCGCTCTTGCATGAGAGAACAGAGGAGCTCAGAAGCCCAGCATGAGTCCTGAGAGAAATCAGCCTCCTGCAAGGAAGATTGACACATATTACTGCACACTAATGCCAACCATTATGTGTGGGTTTAGATTTGTTACCATTTTGATATTATTTATTTATTTATTTATCTAGTTTATTCTTGTACAGAATATGCATTAAAAAACCTGGGATACACCATAGGACAAGTATGTCTGTTTTGAGTACCTTCAAGTAAAATATTATCACTTTAAGGTCCATTATTAACAGCTTACATTATTCTTGCATTGCTTTTGTCTTCCATTTACTTTCACCTTTGTCATATTTATCCGTCATGCACAATCCAGAATAATTTAACAGGTTGTGAAATAAGATTTGTTTGCTGAGCATTTGTTTAAAGATCACAGACAGCCCAGTAAATTATTTCTGAGTAGTGTAGGTTGATTGTAAAAACCCTTTGGGTTTTGCAGGTTTTCTCCCATTATTCAAAAACATGCAATAACATGGATTGACTGTGCTAAATTGCCCCTAGGTGTGAATGCGTGTGTTCTTGGTGCTCTGTTCATGGTGCCCCATTGTGTGTGCAAGCTCACTGTTCCCAGGATAGGCACCCTTACCTAGATAGAGCAGTTATATGAATGAATGAATCAACACATACTGTACACATATTTTAAATATGTCCTATTTTGAACATTTTTCCATACATCGCACCATTTTTAATTAGGCATCAGTTGTCTCTGTTCTGTATACCCCTAGCTACATTTCTAACCGTAG
The DNA here is from genome assembly GCF_023375685.1 of Ictalurus furcatus. Lineage (NCBI taxonomy): Eukaryota > Metazoa > Chordata > Actinopteri > Siluriformes > Ictaluridae > Ictalurus > Ictalurus furcatus. Next base: position 16,204,233 of record NC_071269.1, on the reverse strand, counting down.
TTTTATTAACAATAGATAACCACCAAGGGTAGTAAAAATCACATGGATAGCATATTCTACAATGTCATGAGGAACCGAACCACCTAAGTACTGACTGGAAAGGTGTTCAGAGATGACCACCGCCCTCATGCCATTGGGAGGGGTGATGTTACTCTTGCAGAACCTGGTGAAGGTGCACAATAATGTACAGCAAGGAGGAGATGCTCCTTGTAGGTAAGAGCCATATATCACCCTGTGGGCCTGACTCTGCTTAGACAGAGGAGTTACTCTTTTTTACCTCTATGACAGATGAACAGTTGATCTGATGATATATCTGCCAGTACAAATGTTGCAGTATGGTGCATACTGGTATGGCTGTAAAACAGGAGGGATTATATCAACCAGATCAGGCCTCTTAAATTCAGAAGTGGACTGAAACCACTGTTCTTCTTCTGAACTAGGAAGTATGTTGGGTAGAACGTTTCTGAGGTGTGAGGTCTATGTTTTCAATAATTCATTTGTATGAGTATTGTTTTTGGCTGTAACGTGTCCTACATCGTGGACATGCTTCCTTTCCTGGTTTAGGGCATGACCCATAGATTGAATGCCCTAAAGTGCTTAGGTGCCTTCTAGGTGAAACATGTGAAAACAAAATGTGCTCTTTTTGTTTAGCCATTTCAGCTGGCATCCCGGTGGTCAGTGGTTCTATTGACAACGTACAAATCTAACAAACTAACAAACAGATTAATTTTACTCTAAAGTATATGTATATGAAAAACCTTGGCTCCATTTATTGTGGAAACGGTCCTCTCCGAATGAAAGGTTTGAGTCATTTGTTGCACTAATTGTACAGGATGACTAAGAGATTATGAAGTACAAATTATTAGACAAAGCTACTCAATGGTATTCTGTGTTTTTTCTCCCTTGGCCCCTTGTGCATGCGAGCTGTTATTGTTTATCCTCGAGCATGCTGATAGCAGCTTCCAGAGCCTTCTAATTTCATCACATGTCCCATCAGAGCCATCAGGCTGCAGACATGAATCAGGCACTTGTTTATCTAACATGTCGCAGTGTTTGACTGATGAATTCATATGATGCCAAATGCAATGTTCTGCCCTGCTTGTCATGTTTTCCCAGCGCTGGGCACATTTTATTATTAATTGAGTTCTTTTTGGCTGTCATTTTGACTCTCTAATTCCTTTATAAGGAGACAGGCTTCAAAAGCTGCTTTTCAGAGGTACTCCACTGCGGGTCATTAATTATGATGGTAATAAAAGGTGGCTGTGTTCTGCCAGCAAGCCTTTGCCAGTCTGAGGAATCTTTGTTAACATGAAAGCTGTTGATGAATGTGGCTGCTTTCAGACTGCAGGGACACATTGTGTGTTGAACCAATGAGTTCTCAGACATTGCAGCCTATAGTATCACTGTCTTTCATTGAACTTGCTGTATGTTGACTCTGGAGTATAGAACTGATAGTACACCATCCTCAGAGCTCTGTTTAGATATTGGTTTGTATTACAACAGTAAATATCATAAAGAGATCCCATGCGTCTTGTAATACTGACCATCCTCTCAGAATGTCTTGTTACTCAGTGTCTTGTAATTTTTTCATTGACTTTTCTAGCTTTGCATAAATGCTATAAAGGAATTAGAAAGTGTTGTTTTGGATATCTCATGAGCTCTGATTTTAGGACTATTCAGAAAAACAGATTACAAGATACTCAGACAGACTTCCTTTATTTAAATCATCAAAAAGCTCTACCAGTTGTTTTGGCATGTTAGACCTTTAAAATATGATTTCCATTATGTTATAAAAAAAAAAAAAAAAAAACCCACATAATTTCCCTTACAAAAAATCCCACTCTCCTGGAAAAATGACTACCATATAATTGAGGAATATGCTAGTTAATCCTCAGTATAGCAGCAGTCTGTGTCCTCTCCTGAACACCTGTATTAAACACATTCAGCTTTCTTGAGAGTCCCATTAGGAGAAAATCCTCTTTTTGATGTCCTTGCCTATGGAACAGTGAATGTCTGTATTTGAGCAGACCTGTGTTTGGCAATTACAATAGAATTGTGTGGGCTAGCGCAGGATTACAAGGCCTTATATTAGCAGTAGAACGGTTCCACTTTCATTACAATGGGCAATTCAAGATCTGATACTAACTAAGCTGGGTTTATTTTGTATGATTTTGTCAGAGACAAAAATAGCAGTTTATAAAATGATTATTTGATCATAAGTTGAGATCAGTGGTTGTAGAACACATAAATTAACCGACAGCTGTGCCATTTAGTGCCATCGTGATCAAAGATGGCTGACGAAAATGTTCGGGTAAGATTTCATTAAAATGTCATCGTTGCTATGACATTCACATCTAAAAGCCACAAATAGGAAGATGACTTATGACATATTATGTGAAACCCATGACACAGCTATGTATACAAAAAGTGGAAATGTAAAAACATAATCAAAACATGCTACTGTTTCTGTTTATATAGGGCTATTTTCTGCATGAGATGGATCATGCTCATTGATGATGTAAACAGCCTGTAATGTTTTCTTTAATCGGATCTCCATCATATGATCTGACATGGAGCACACACTGGAGCACACAATTTATTGCACATTCTGTTATAGAAATTGGCAACGTTTTTATTGGGATCATGTCATACAGTTTGTTACCAGTTATAATTTTAAAAGAAAGTTGAAATCACACATTGACATAGCTATGTCTTACTAGATCATTTGAAATGATTCAGAATGCAGAGGGATTACTGATGCTTGGGTGCTCATTTTCAGAGAGAACTGAGGGACCTCTGTCTGTTCAGTGTCTAGCATATTAAATTCATAACGTGATTCTGTGATACCTTACAGAGTGTTTGGAAGTCAGTTACAGTGTAGGAGTCCATATGCTTGGTTTTTACCTCCTCTATCTTTGATTAGTTTTAGTAAAATCCATTGCATTTTGCTGACTTCACTGTTTCAGAGTTCACTAGTTGTGCTGCAAATGGCCTTTTGCGTAAGAAGCAACAAACAGCTTTCTAAACATGCAGGTATCTGGTTGGAGCTCTGTCACAACTCACTTCAGGTCTTGCCATCAATCAAACTCTAAGGAATCTTGTTCCTCTGTACAAATGGTGCTTTAAGCTGTGTGGCACACTTCATTTTTTCCTTCATCAAGACTCACCCAAAAAATATGATCAGAGTGTAGACCTTGGGGTTCAAGGGGCATCAGACAGGGAGGGGAACATGGCATTACAAGGCCATTGAGAGAGATCACTTTCCCAGGGTTCTGACAACTACAACAGCTGAGATTCCTTTCTCCCTCCACCCCTCAGCTCATTCTGCCTAAACAGATGTGTGTGAGGCATGGGAGGTTGTGATGTTGTGCCAGAATAGGGAATGTTGTGCAATGAGAAAAGTAGAATCAGTGCCCGTTCATGGATAATGTTTTTGTCCCACGTGCTTAAAGAGTGGTTACACTAACAGCTGCATCCAGGAGCTCCAGCCTTGAGCTCAGTTCAGTCTGGGGATTTACAACCTTTCCAAGTATGTCTAAAGTGGTTACTCACAGTATTAAGTGGAATAATCCTCAGATAATATCATTATTTATATATTTTATTTTTATTAATAGTGTATAAATCTTTATTGGATATCATTAGTAGGCCAGCAAGGCAAACAATAATCTGAAAACCCTTTTAATGTTCCAATCAGTACAAAAAGAAGTAAACAGAAAACCTGCTTGTGAACCTATTTACAACATAAAATAGACTAGCACTCAAATAATCTGATGAGCACCTTTAAAGGAAAGCGCTATATATGTGAAGCACTTATGAGTCTTGAGCACACAATGAGTCTTGTGGTAATTTGTTTTATGCCACGGTATTAGTTTTTCACACAAAAAGTTTTATTAGCAAAATCTAGCCAACATTAGTGATCATGAGTTGATGGCAGTTTTACTTTCTCAAAACAGCAACTGTTTGGTCAGTGTTATAAAGTTACTCGATGAATGTGTCTATGTGGATATTGAAGTAAATACTACTATAAACTCAGTTATAGAAGTGAAGTGATATTTAGACAGTGTGAGTGGCCATGTTGAAATGATGTCATTTGCATTCCATTTGGAATTGAGGGAGGCGTGTTCTTTGTTTTTCCCTAGTCGGAGGTAGGAAATTCTGAGTAACAAGCATTAGTCAAATGCAGCATGAATCCCACTGGTGCCACTATCAGCAGGTAGTTGAATGGCATTGTGGGTAACTGGTAATCCAAGTGAAAACACACCAACATGTTGATGAAAGAAATTCCTTTACAAAATTAATCTTGGATAGCATTAGGGGTTTTTTTTTTTTTTTGGTGTTTTTTTTTTTTTTTACTGTTTCACTTGTTTTAAAGGCTGATATGCAAGTAATTCTTAGAGGTCATATTAAAGGTGCTATGTAGTAAGACTCCCAAAGTATCCAAACAATCCTTGTAGAACTATTTTATATTTATCAAAACAGCAACACAGATGTTGTTCTGATAAAGCTAATATAGTTTTGACAATATACTGTACATACATATACTGTAATTTCTTCCTGCCAATGACAGGTCATAAAACATGAGCCCTGATAAGCAAAGAGCCTGAGTAAATCTTCTTCTGCTGCTCTTTGATAATGAAAACAGGGTTTACATATTCACATAGGCAGTACAGACAATACCAGTTTGGCTCTTGTAACTGACTTACTCTACTCTACTGATCTGGCAGGCTGAATCTTATCGTTCCAAATACATTTTGGGGTGCATCATGAGAACACATCCAAAATTTAACTGCCAGTTTTACATTGCCAGAAATCTGGCTTCAGCCGATGTGTCACTGCTGGTGGGTAGTTCCCAGTGGCTGTAGTGAAGTGTTGGCTTTATTATGCGGGAAATGTTGAGAACAGATGTCAACAGCTTTTCAGACCCCTGCAACTGGAGGTGGGGAGGAAAATTCTGCTTGTCAGAAAGCTTCCAAAAAGTCAACATCTGTTCTTGTCACTATGCTAATGCAGCTGGAAAGCAGTGTGATGTCATCAGTGGGCAGCTGGTTCTCCAGCAAAGGATACAAGGAGAAAGTGAGAAAGAGAGAGAGAGAGAGAGAGAGAGAGAGAGACACACAAAGAGAATTGGCAATTATGTAAGGTGACATGAGTGTCTTGCTCCCAAGTATTCAAGCTTGGAATATAGTTTGAAGGCCATTCTTTGAAACAGACATGGCACACAAATGTATATTTGCATAGTTAAACCTGTCTACAACAGTCTGTGATTAATGTATTGTGTTTCAGCTGGTTAATATGGAGTGTGTATTTTTCGTGTATCATGGTGGTGTCCAATCAAAGGCCTGGGTCTTCTGATTATATTGAAAATTACTGTAATTGCAGATCCCTTGACCTCTTGTGCTTGGCAGAAGAAGAGCACATGATTCTGTATAATGTGTTTCAGGAGAGATGTGATATGACGTTTCAGTGAGTGATGAGCCCTTATATTTGAGAGAGAATCAAGGATATTAATATGTGGCTTATATCATTCATTGTAATGACAACCACATAAACCAAACATCTTCATTGCTGTGCCACCTTAAGGAGCCTGCAATTTAAGGAAAAGCTGATGGCTTTGTTATACTCTAGAGGGCATTTTGTTACCATAGCCTGGGTCTACCTGTCTCTTTAGAAGGGTCACTTGACAACATTCTTCTGACTAACCTAAGTAAGGTTACTTTATCCTATGATGAAACATTTCTATCCCGAAGGGAGTGCTTTTTCCCCAGGATTATAATATCCCCATCAACAGGGCACAAAGGCTCACTAAATGATTATAAAACATATGTCAATCATATGCTCTAGGCATCACAGTCACAATGTCTCAACGCAACTGAACCCTTATGGGATTTTGTTTTGCCATATTTCTAAGATGTGAATCTTTGGCTGAAATGAAGACAATATATTAAAGACTGGTGAACATACTGGAATGGACCATAGAAACTAGTGAATAATTAGTATTACTTGAATCACTGGCAGTGCTGTAATATAAAAGTCCTCCTGCTAATAAAGTTTTTATACACAGTGACTAAAAATTCCCTTCAGCATTTCTGTTTTTGTACACAATGTTCCCCTCATCTTCTATTTGTGCTCCATGACGTTTTTGTGATTTTACTTGACCTTGCTCACATGGCCTCACGCTTCAGCATTCACTGCATCTGAAAACAAGTTGTTGTATCTATAATGGGACAAGCTGTTTTTGACTGAAAGCTTTCGCCCCAGGACATATTTTTCCCTCGGTAACTGAGCATACAAAAGCAAGCAGTGTATTGCAGCAGTTCTCTTTCTAATCTGCGGTATCCTCTTAACCTCCCCCTTCTGCCTCCACCTCCTCCATCACTATAATAATGCTACACTGTCTAGAATTTGGTGGCATGTCTCTGATCGACCTCTGGCTCAAGCACTAAAACACACACACACACACACACACACACACACACACACACAGTGCCTTGCTGATAAGCAGAAGGATCTATTTTCTCTGTTGGATTTGTCTAATAAAGATGGACAAGGAAGCTTGTCAGTGACTCTCTGCTCCACATAGTTTCTCTGTAAAGTCTGTTCTCTGGGAATACCAGTTTTCTCGCCCAGGCACTCTGAGACCATGAATGATTTTTTTGTTACTCCATGTATGTATACTATCCAATGTTTTGAAATTCTCATGGCTCTGTATCAGTTAAAAACACACAAAACACATTGCAAGTCTGTGATCACTTGGTTTTACACACTATTTTTGTGTACATATATATAGTTAAAAATCCATCTCTTATTTCTTGCCTTCAAAACATTTGAACAAAGAAAGACCTAGCGCCTAACGTGACTTTTTACTGTTCTAATAATTAATCATGCTGCCCCCTGCTGATATAATATTGAATAGCAGTTGTTGCAGTAAAAGCCTAGCTCTGACAAAAAAAAAAGAATGTTATTTTAAAAAATGTAAATGGTTAAATATGCTGTTCATTTAATTTCTGCTATCTTCTACTCTACTCTTCGACCTCTAGATATTTCCTCTCTTTTCCTCAAGCACAGTAAGTGAATAGAAACCTTGACTGACAGTACTCCACAGAATGTATATAGAATGATTGATTTAAAACTGTGAGGGAGACAAAACATTAATCAGCTGCCAAATTGCCTCACACTGTCCATGTTGAGGACATATCTTGTCTCTCTGCACCCTGTGAGAGCGCAGTAATGCCATGCAGGATTAGCATTACTGAGCTCGCACAAGCTGGAATGGATAGACCAGGAATGTAGGTCTGCTTTGGTCAATTGGCTTAAACATCAATTTTTCGCTCTTTTAAAAAGGACACAACCCTGTTAAAATTTTAAACAAACAAAATCAATGTCAATCTTGTTTCATGCTCCTTAAGAAAACATTCCAGCTCTGCTAAGTATATGCAAGTTGTATTCTTAAAATGACCAGTATTCAAGGGTGTGTGCTGTAGTACTCTTATTATTCCCCAGCTACTTCACATTATGCAACTCTATATGATGTAACGTTGCACCATAAATCATAGAGAAACCACCAATGACTTCCAAATTCCATGGCTTTATGAGGCAGTGAAAGTGCTTGTTTGCATTTTCATGTGGGTGTATGTGGAGAAAACATATTACAATTTGGCATACTGTAACATCAGAAATGGACTTTTCTGTAACACTAATGTCTATGTTTTGGAAAAACTAATCCCAAATCACATACGCTGACTTATTGTACTTGAAAATGTTTAATTTTAGCATGATATTAACATCATATTCCTATTGTTCTATTTCACACCACTTAGCCACTGTATATGGCTTATTTTGGCACCTAATTTTGACACACAATTTTGCACCAAATGGATCTGATAAATACTGTGGATTTCCAAATTGATTCCAAAACCTCAGTAATATGAATACAGTAATTAAATTACATATACTGTTTAATATTTAGCCCTGGTGAATAATGAAGACTGTACTGCTGTAGTCTGTGGAGACACAGAGAGTGCCCATTTGATTAATGCTATATGTAGGACAGAGCAGGGGAATGTGAGGGGTATAGATGGAAAAACATCTGTCCTGCTCTTCAACTGTTCACCTAAATGAAAAACCAATCCTTACTTGCTATGCACATTTGTTTTTCATACATGGATGTCCAGTGACAGAGCACAAGAACTCCTCTTCATAGGAAGAAAGGCTGAAACTGATCTCCACTTAATTTCTTAGTGTGATATTGTGTATAAATAATTGATTGTAGCAGCGGTCTGGCTACTGTTGTTTCTTGACGGTGGTGAAGAAATTGTACCTTTTTGATGCTATAGTGCCAAAGGAATTATATCCAGTGCATTTTCTTTATTTTTCCACAGAATAATAAGCTTAGTTTCATCAAACCTTTATAATAGATTGAAGAACAGTTAATTGTTTGAGTTACTGGTGCTGGAGGGTATTTTCACAACAGGGCATTAACATTTAGCTTTTTTTTTTTTTTTTTAATTATTAGTGGGTAACATTACAAATTATCCCCTCTGTCTTGACATTAAAAGTTTTTAGTTTTAAATAATGTGGAGTGGTTTAAGAGAAAAAGAGTAATTAAAAAGTGTATGGAAATGGGATTTACTTGTAATAGGAATATTAGCTTATTCTGTAAACACTGAGTAAACATACAGTAAGGAAATAATATGAATGTATAAAGTCCCCAATGCAAGTCTCAAAATGTTCATTTGATTTCTACACTGGATACAATATTTTAGAACATAACTTATCACTCATTTACTGAATCAACAGCTGAGGATTCTTTGGTTTCCTGCATTGACTACCTCTACAAAGCAAGGCCTTATAACGTTGACTAATGAGGTGTGAAGGAACATGTAAACTAAGCCAAGATTTAACTGAAATACTTTCTTACCATGTACATCACATACCAGATCTGTAGCCTATTACCGTGACCGATGTCTGAAAAGCAAGCATCTTGGCCCAGCATAAAAGTAAGGAAGGAAAAAAGAGTGAAACAACAACAAAGAAAAATTTCCCATGTTGTTTTTCTTCATAAATCTTCTTATGTGCAGAAGAATTTCTGAAGCGGTTCAGAGGAAGAAATGAGAATTGATGGCATCCATGTGTCAGTGCATGTCGATGTCTTTAGTAAATGACATCACCTAATGCACAACCTGAGCCAATAGATAGATAAAGGGTACTACATCTTTAGATGGCTACTGTGTGAAATGAGTGGATGGGATGGCCATCCGTCACGCCACAGCTGCACATCCAGGGCTCACCAGCATCTGGGGCATTTTCCGTCTCTGGCAGGTCAGACTTGAGCAGACTACACCTGCTAGGGATCTAGTCACTTCTGGTTCTCAGTATATCAATCGTTCTTTTCTTTTCTTTGGTTTGTAATGTGGTTTAATTTAGCACTAACCTAAATACTCAGGTGCTACATGTACTGAGGAGAACAGTATGAACATTGTAATATAAATGAGACAAAAAAGCAAAATGTTTCATGTTTCTCTGTTAAAATCCCTGCTTCTACTGTACTAAATAACTGTGAGCTTACTCGGCATCCCTTGGCTTCCTCCCTCAAGACCTTCTCTTGTTTCTGCGTACAAGAAAACCATAATCTGCAGCATTTTAATCACCATTAACTCATAGAGACATTAGTCTCACCGGTAAGTGAAGGAAGTAAAGAAGAAGCTCACTGTGGTCAATGAAGGTATGATTCATTGTTTCAATCCTTGTGTCCTTATTACATAATTATTACATACATTATTATTATTATTATTATTATTATTATTATTATTATTATTATTATTATTATTATTATTATCATTGTTGTTATTATTATTATTATTATTATTATTATCATTGTTGTTATTATTAAATATCCAGTGATTGTGTTACCATATTGGTTAGTAGCAACATGAAATTTAAAATGAAAGCTGCATTAAAAATAAAAAAAAATACTACAGAAAATGTCACCCCGTATTAAACAGTTACAGTTACAGCACAGGATTCAAAGACAATCTGATAACATGCCCAGAATTACAGAATGGAATGGCTGACGATTTGTCATCAGTTCATGGTTTTATGGGGTGTGAGAGTAATAGTATAATCTGGAGCACATTATCACCTCTGAGCTCTGAGAATCATAAATGGAGCAAAGTCCAGATCATCCATGAGGCCATTATTCAGGCTTGAACATTTTATCTGAGCATGCTAAGGTTAGGCATTTCTTATGTCAGATACATTATTGCTAATCCTTCACTGAAATATAACTCAATATTGTATTTTCCAGTGAAACATACTGACCTTTATGGCTGCTGATTAGTACATATAGTATAGTTGTATTTATCTATTTGTCCTTATAAAAAATAGCAAACTAAAATACAACTTTTATTATGTTGAGCACCAGAAAGGGTAAATTTTGTGAATTGCTGGAGAGTATAAAAATGCCTGTTCACTTTTTCTTATGTAGACAAATTAAAATTCTTTGAAACAAATCTGAATTGATCCCTGGAAGAGGGAAAAGAAAAGCACAGGGTAATTAGTTTACAATGCTTGTTGTCTCATCTGGCTTTGGTGTGGCTTCCCCTGCTTTACAGTAACAAAGAACACTGGAATAGAAAGTTTTATATTTATGAGGATGCGCTTGCTATGCCCGATTTAAATTTGCAGCACAGCATATATGGCATAGTGGGGGAATTTGCATTGTCAGTGCATTCATAATCTAATCCCTATTCTTATGAGGTTACCTGGTTTACAAGCAAGTTTAGTAAGCCTTCCCTCACTATGATCATATGCATAATATAAGCTGCTTGTGTGAAAAATAAATACAATAAACAGATGCCTGTTAGTGAAAAGCACTAGAGAATCTCTGAGCACCCAGATGAGACAGCCCAGGCCACATCTTTTTTGTAAAAAAAAAAAAAAAAAAAAAAAAAAGACATGCTTTTGCACATGGATTTGCACGCCATCACACAGAAAATAGGCTGGCTGCAGCCTCCCAAATCTAAGCTTAATCCGTTGTTTCATTGAGTTCTATTAAGAAGCATACTCATGAAATGAATCGACACAACACAATGCAATAGTGCTGCTTTAAAATGGAACAAGCGACTGCTTATTAAATCTTCAGCCATTTCTGTGGGATTTACATCCTGAGTTATAGTCCTCAGTTTCCTAGGGTTCTGTGTTGAGTGATGCCGAGCTGCTTTCACCCAGAGATGAGCCTGACATGGATAACGCCTCCTTCAGTTTATTTATGAATACAGCATTTATGAACTATTATTCTGTGTCCTCAAGATAGATATCTTACAAACATTTAATCTAACAAACTCTGTACATACTCTATACTATGTAGCAATACTTTCAGCACATTATGTGTTAATGCCAGCAAAATGGATACAAAAATGAAATTCGACCACAGCTCTTATACAAGTGAACATCTGCTGCCATCGACTGGTGGCTTTAAAAATGACAGTTGCATGCTTTAAACTTTACAGTGGTATGAGATATTGTAAAGTAGTAACATAGAAACCACTTTAAAAAGGAGAAGCAACACTAGGCATGTGGATCCATCGCAACCCCACAGTACATAGAATTTCATGCAATTTCAGGTTCAAAATGTTCTAGTACAAGATAAAAACATCAACACAATTAAACTGTTCCTTCTCTTATTGTCCAAAAAATTAAGCATGTAAAAACTTAATATTCAGTGCAAGTACAAGATCATTTTTACCTAGTAATAGGCCTATCAACTCCTAAATACCAAAGCCCATTAGCATGCATATTTGCAACACATGGTGCTCTTATTTGGTACATTTGGCCAAGTTATGGCACGGGTGCACAGACTTGACGAAAATCTTAATCATATTTGTTTAATCATATCTACAAAATTGGGATTTCTCTTTTGGATCACCTTTTCAACCTCAACAATTGAGGTTTAAAGCACTTGTGGCATGGATATAGCATGGCATGTATCTATATGTGGGCAGGTTTCGGTTAACTTCTGGCAGGCCAAATTTCTGCTGTAGTTGACTGTGGGCATTGTGGCTGTCCATACTTCACCCTAGCCTATTTAGGAGGAAGAAATTCCTCAGCTGTTCATTCATTGATTTTATTTATGAAAATCTATGTCATTGGTTAAGGAATTCAAGGTGGGTATTAAAATTATTACATATGGTATTTATAAAATTACTATTATTATATTATTGATTGTTTTATTAGTTATATTGCATTGAATACATACTTTTCATAAAAGTGCAAGTAATTTGGTTCTATATGATTAAATTTTGGAATTTTACTAACTAGACTAACTTTTAAATGGTACAGGACACATAGCCAGTGATGTCTTTAAACCTTGAGCAACACTTAGTATATAATATTAACACAGCACGGAACACTTGTACCTATACATAAGTCATGCAGATACAGGTCAAGAGCTTCAGTTAATGTTCACATAAAACATCAGAATGGGGGAAAATGTGATCTCAGTGATTTTGACAATGGCATAGTCATTAGTGCATGATGGGATGGTTTGAATATTTAAGAAACTGCTGATCTCCTGGGATTTTCATGTACAACAACTTCTAAAGTTTACACAGAATGATGTGACAAACAAAAAGCACACTGAGCAGTATTTCTGCAGCTGGAAATGTCTTGTTGATGAGTGAGTTCAGAATGCACAACACATTGAACTTTGAGGCAGATGGGCTACAACAGCAGACCACATCAGGTTCTTCTTTCTTCTGTCAGCCAAGAAAAGGAATCTAAGGCTACAGTGGGCACACGCTCACCAAAACTGGACAATTGAAGATTGGAAAAGACCACGCACTGCTGCTGATGGGCTGATTGGTTAACTGCATTAACGAGCACAGGTACAGGTTTTCCTATTTAACTGACCAACGAGTGTATATTGTATGTCATTATAACCACACAGTACTGATTAGGATGCAATTGCCTATTGTGTAAAGTGTTTAGAGTGGAAATGTGGTGTCCTGTAGAGGGCACAATTACCTTTCACAAATAATATGTAATGGGGTTTACATGTAGGTATAGAATTAGAAAATGTAGCCCATATATTGCTCTGCAAAATTTGTCAGCCTCCTTCTTCCCTGTCAACCAAGGAAAGAGAGTACATTATACTCATATTACTTGGGTGATGGGCCATTCTCAGTACAGCATGGGGCCCTCCTCACCCTCCGCATCTCCTTTGACATGAGATTGTAGTTACATGTTAAATTGTATGGCGCCATTATGAGAGTATCAGGCACAGCACTGATGCTGGAATACTGAAACCCCATGTGCACTTACTGAATACTTCATTATACACCTCTCTTAATTTTATACATTGTAAGTACACAGAGCCTTATCCTTTTCCATGCACAATTTGTGTTAATAATCTTGTAGATTTTTAATACTAGTTCATTTCTGACCACACCATCTGGTCAGTGGTCCTACTGCTTACAGGAACAAGACCACAATGTGATCTAGAGCACAAATTCCCAACCCAGAAAAAAGAGTTTATGGAAAAAAACCCCAGAGATTCTGGAAAGTTTCAGAAAACTCACATGCCGTACTTTTAACAAAAAGACATGTGACAGCCTTTGAGGGAGGATAAAGTGACAGAGGACTCACTGCTGAGTGGTTCCTCAGCAGAGTTGGGTATACAAAGTAACACGTTACTGTAATCTAATTACTTTTTCTGATAATGCAGTAATGTAACGCATTGCATTTTAAATTTATGTAATTTGATTAATTACTGATGGCAGTAAAATTACGTTACTTGCGTTACAAATTAATTGCTAAGAAAACAATATTATGTAAAATGCATTTTTAAAATAAATCACGTATTGCATGGAGTGTAACCTAGCCTGGGCATTAGGGGCTGTAGCCCCAAAGATTTTTTCTTTAGCCCTGAATAATTCTCCACTTAGAATGGTTTGTCACTACGTAACTGAATATCAGTAAAAGAAGATGGCGGTATTGTAATTTTATATCTTTAGTGAACAGAGGCGAGACCAATCAGACAGGGTTTACAGGAAAATATGTGAAACACTTGTGTCTTATTGGCTGACAGCTCTCAATTCTGCCAAATACTAGCTCACACAGATATACAATGCTTTTTTTTTAAAACCAGTAAAGGGGTTGAAACTGAAACAGTAGCATCCTCTCATGCTGAGCAATAAAACAAGGTGTGTAAATGTCCATATGAGTTCCAGTTTACATGAACATGATATGAGCAGTGCACAAGGAAAGATAATGTATTTTGCATGGCACTGTAACAGCTAAACCCATACAATGATAGCTTACAGTGGTTGTGCCTCCCTTGGTTAGCGACACCAAACTAGCCTAGTCTCGTGTTAGATAGCCAAAAAGTTTTATATTTTATTGGTCCGGGAATCCTGCAAACAGTGACAACACCCGAGGCAAGTTTTATGACAAATTCAATTTTTTCTGATCATGTCATACATTGCATGCTAAAATTACTGAAAGAACTATGAGTTTCACTTTGAGTATAGTTGTAGGTTTGATGGGTTTTGAAAGTAACTTGAAAGTAAAGTAATTACTAATCTGATTAATTTTTACATGCAGTAATCAGTAATGTAATCAAATTACAATTTTACATTAGTAATTAGTAATCTGTAGTGGATTACTATTTTTGAGTAAGTACTTGAGAACCAAAACTGTTCTTCAGTAAGAGTATTTTCCTGAATAACCCATTTAAAAAATTTATTTTATTTATTTGTGGGTACAATGGAAAGCCAACCCACAGCAACACTATAACAGGAAATAAAAGCCTAAAGCCAATGGAAAAGAGTAACAGAATAAATGTTTCAATTGAGTCAGAAAGAAGGAGTTGATGGCAATGCATCTTATATGAATGAACCAGCTGCAGGCTCCAAGAAAGGAGATAAGTGACAAACAAACTCAAAACAGTGTTGATATACACTATTGCCAAAAGATGACCACACCTGATCATCACACCCAAATGTGGGCCTTCCCCCAAACTGTTGGCACAAAGTTTGAAGCACACTAGGACACTTCACGGGGTGGGTCAGAAATGAGGAGGCGGGAAGCAGTCTTGGGAAAACTCAAAAAAGAGCTCTTTATTTCTTGTACCTATTTCTTTTCATTTACGGCAGCTTTATTTTACAATCCACATATATCTGCACATATGCATGCCACACATGGCTCTGTGCTGCCCAGCACTCTCCCACAGAGCTCATCTCTCCCCACTTTATCCTTGGTGCACCTCACTGAAACACAGAACACGTGTTAGAGCAATCCCGCACAGATGTAGATCCTTACCACTCACCTTTCCTGGCTCCGCCCTCCATTCACAAACCAGTGCTCGACCATGCCCTTGCCACTACATACCCCCACTGCCCGACTCAAGCTGGGGAGGTCTGGCCTGCAACAGACATTCCCCACCCCAGAATGCCAAGAGAGGATATCTGCCACTGCCATCCACCTTTGGCCTGTGGACTACCTCAAACTTAAATGGCCAAAGTGCCAGATAACAACAAGTGATTGGCATGTTGGCATCCTTGATGTGGTGGAGTCACTGGAGCAGGGTGTGGTTCAACAAACAAAGGTTTAAGGCCCATCCCAACAGATAGTATCAGAGGGTGAGGACTGGCCACTTGATGGACAGACTCCTTCTTGATTGTGCTGTACTTACTTGCCGTTTTTAGAATTACCTCAGGTCCTAGCCATGGGTACCTCCTCTCTCCATGGTTTAAGAAGATTGAGGTGGTATGTCTGTTGCACCCTCCCTCTATCTGTTTGCCTTAACTCATAGTCAATGTCCCCCACTCGCCATGTGACCTCGAATGGTCCTTGCCACTTGCTGAGTAATTTGGAGCTTGATTTGGGTAATAACACAAGCACTTTATCTCCCAATGAAAACTCACATAGCCAATCACCCCATTATACAGCTAAGACTGACATTCTTGTGCCTGTAGCAAATTCTGTGCCTGTGCTGATTGCCCTAATATGTGGAATTTTGCTCTCAGGTCAAGAATGTACTGAATTTGTGCCCATATAGCAATTCAAATGGGGAGAACTCCATGGAAGCTTGCGGGACCTCTCGCACTGCGAATAATAATTTGAGTTTGAGCCACTTATCCCAATTTCAAGCATCCTCATGCATCCTCATGTATGAACATATTTCAAATTAAGGGTTTGCTTAAACCATTTGACCAGGCCATGTGTCTGAGGATGGTAAATGCTAGTACAAATTGACATTTAATCCCTAAGAGTTTGTAAAGTTCATGAATCGTGTGTGACATAAACCCTTTAACAGTCAGGGTCTTATTTGGGATCCCAACCCAAGAGATGAAATTGAAGAGTGTCTCCGCAACACTGCATGATGAGATGTTGTGAAGAGGCATTGCTTCAGGGTATTACGTTGCATAATCCACCAGAACCAACACAAAGTGATGCCCTCGTACAGTCTGTTCCAATGGCCGAATGAGGTCCATGCCAATTCTTTCAAAGGGGAATTCAATTAATGGAAGGGGCATATACCAGCTGAGTCTGTGTCTTCTACAAAGTTAAATCCCTGAGGGAAATTCCCTAGAGGGCAGGGAGCTGGGCCCTCCCCACCCTTTGCATCTCCCTGACGTGGAGTTGATGAAGACAACCTAGGCAATGCCTCCCCAGCCAATGCTGCGCACATGCCACACTGTGCTACACTGTTGCAGTGCCCATCCACACACATTCCCCTCAACAATATCTGTAATGCTGGCCAATTTGTACCCAAAATCAGTGTATGGGTGAGGGACTAACTGCTGCTTTTGTCCCCTGAATTAGATCGTGACCACCATTAAAGGAATATTCGTGCACATCCCCATGCACACACCACCTTCAAATAGTGTGCTGTACCCAATGCCTCACAGTGAACCAGGCATTGGTGAATTGAGGTCTGATTACAGCCTGAATCCAGCAATGCATGTGTGGCAGGGTAAGCGATTTAACTATCCTATTGGCTGTGCTCAGAGTATGGCTTCGGCAGACCAATAGGGTGGGAGCTACCCGACTATTTAAGGACCCTTATTTTGGTAGGCACAGAGGTGTCTTGGTGATTCAGAGTTCCTCGCTCTCCTGGCATTTCCGGTTCCCATTTCCGTTCAGGTATGTTCAAGCTTTGTTCACGGTGTAATGAGGTGAACATCTCAAGGCTAATTTGTTTATTTATAGTCTTAGAGCGGCGCTGGTGGCGTGGGCATTGTGGCGAGTTGGCGGCAGAGATCTCACCGGAGATCGCGTTCACTGATCGCAACATTTAGCCGGTGGCTGAATATGTATATGTATGTCGAGCCGCGGTACCTGTGAGTAATCACACAAGTTCGCGTCTGGTGTTTGTGCAATCCAATAGTAAGTACACCTCTCCCTTTTTCACATCGGGACTTCTTAGATTTAGTTTGACACTCCGATCTTTGTATTAAGGTAAGAGTGGGGAGTTGAGCATCTAAATCTTCTCTAAGGCAAATCCCTAGCCGAAGATGCTACATGTGACGCCGCTGCTGTTTTCCGATCTGTTTTGTTTCATCTGATTTGTTTTGCTTTACTTACTGTTTTGCTTTATGGTTTTATTTATTGTTTTGCTTTATCTAGTGTTTTGCTTCATCTGATTTGTTTTATTTATGTCTTGCTTTGTTTAGTATTGTTCATTGTGCTAGTGTATGTTTTGTTGCTATTTTCGTTGACTTTAGTTTTGGATGTAGGTTTGGTTTATGTTCTGCAACCACATATAGTATGAGTGGCTAAGTGGTAAATTAGTGTTTTCCAGCCTCAAACCTGTTTCAGGTTTTTCCACATAACCACCTTACTGTTGAGAGGGTGTATGTTGTGCCTTATTGTCTCCATGCTATAGTGGCTATATTTTTCCTTTGTACTGTCTACCATAATTCTGGTTCTGCATAGGTGCTGTTAACTGCCTCTATTTCATGTGATGGTGTCAGTGGGCCTGGGTGATCTAGCCACCACCCCATGGTGTCTGTAATTTGTTTCTCTTTGTTTATTGTTTGTGTAATTTTGCTTTAACTGGTGTTTTCTTTCTCTCCAGGAGCCAGTGAGTCTTGGTGGGCAGTGGAGACTAGCTGCATTTATTCGGTGGTGTGTGCTTCACAGCATGCTCAGCGTACAGAACGACTTCCTTACGGTGTAGGTAGTGTTTGATGTTTTTGTTGTGACTTGAGGTGGGTTTGGATGACCTCCTGAGCTGTAGCTGGCCTGCCTTGTTCATGACAAGCCTGGGCCTAGAGAAGTGCTTAGTTCTAAAATCCTTATTGTGCTTCATGGGAGAGCGATTTTATATTTATATGTTAAGTTTTAACAATGCTTAAGTGTCATAATAAAATCTAATTTTTATATTCACACTCGTGTTCTCATTCTCATGTTCTTTGCCCTGATTGTTAGAATTTATCTGTATGCTTTTATTTGGGAGTATTTCCCTGGTTCTCCCCCAGGGTGGCGTAGTTGGATTTACTAAATTTGGGATAAACGTTTCCCTCCACTTGGGAATGCCACACACGGTATGTACTCCCTTGAATACTTTCTAGTATTCGGTACATCCCAGCTCGATCAGGGGTGGCCAGTGGAGCATTGGGGAGCCGGACCAATGCCCCCACCTCCATCATGTGGCATTAGTCCAGGAAATGCCTGGGTTCCAGGCAGTGCCAGCACACTATCCCAGGCCTTACTCCCACACCTGTGGCCCCGGAGTCAACAACCAGAGATGAGGTAGACCCATGGGGAGATGGAGGAGGAGGGAAAGCCCAGGTCTGTGGAACTGGTTTCTGGGGAATTAGCCCCTGTTTCCATGGTGCAGGGATGGGGGAGGGCGAGGAGAAAAGGAGGAAGAATGAGAGAGAGAGAGAGAGAGAGAGAGAGAAGGGGGAGGGGGCTTGCCTGTCCCTGGATACACCGCCAAGTGGTCTTCTACCAGTTGGACCACCTCTTTCGATTTTGTGCCTGGTTTATACTGTTTTTGACGTTAAATTTGCTTACTGTTTTTGTGTTATCATTGATTTCCTGTTTGTCAATCGCCTGACCCATGCCTGTTTCCAGTTTTTTCCTCTGCCTTGCATTTTGGATTTGTTGCGCAAACTTTTATTAAAGCTTCCGTACCTGCATTTGCATCTGTCTCAGCTCTTTTAACGTGACAGAATACGTTGCCAACTACTCTGGAAATCTGCAGCAGAAAAAGCCCTGACCCCCATTAAGACCGCTTTCACTACTATTCCCACCCTTAAGCACCCTGAGCCATGTAAACCCTTCATTGTGGAGGTAGATCCAAAACTGGGGTTGGTGCCATCCTCTCACAGCAGTTCGGGGACAAACCTAAACTCCAACCTGTCACCTTCTTCTCCAGAAAACTCTCCCCACCTGAGTGGAACCATGACATTGGGAAACGAGAGCTGCTGGCTGTTAAACTAGCCTTGGAGGAGTGGTGACACCAGCTCAAGGGGGCCGAACACCCATTTGTCATCTACACCAACCACAAGAACCTCGAATATTCTTGTTCTGCCAAATGCCTGAACCCCCGACAAGCCTGCTGGTCCCTCTTTTTTCCCCGCTTCCAGTTTACCTTGTCCTATCATCCAGGCACCAAGAACACCAAGGCGGATGCACTTTCCCACATTCATGTCACTGAACCCTGGATTGATCTGGAGGAATGAGTTCTCTCCCCCTCCTGTGTCATGGGCTCAACTGAACTGGATCAGGCCATCGCCAATATCCCCGAAAACAAATTCCTCTGTCATGCCTGCCTAACAGGTCCTGTGTCCATACTCCTCTGAGAACCAGACTCATTACTTAGCCTCACACTATTATTGTAACTAGTCACCCTGGAACCCAGTGCATGTATCACCTGCTGTGAGACAAAGACTAGTAGCCAAACATGTTTGCTGATGTTTACCAAGACGTGTCTTCCTGTACGGCCTGTGCCCAAGCTAAGGTACCTAGAACCCTGCCTGTTGGTAAACTCATGCTGCTGCCCAGATCACAATGGCCCTGGTACCAATTAGCCATAAATTTTATCACAGAATCCCAAGGCAAAACAACCATCCTAGTGGTCATAGACCATTTCTCTAAGTCCCTCAACCTTATTCTGTTCCATAGCCTTTGCCACAGTGGAACTCCTTTTTAGTCATGTGTTCCATTAATTTGGGGTTCCCGAAGACATAGTGAGTGACTGGAGCCCAGAGTTTATATGCTGGGTATGGTCCAGCTTTATGGAGAAGTTGGGGGTAACAGTGAACTTAGTGTCAGGATTTCACCCCCAAGCCAATGGCCAGGTAGAGCCAACTAGGAGATTGTCCAGTTCCTGCATCATCCTGCTCTTCTCATCCAGAGGACTGGACTCTGTTCCTGCCTTGGGCTGAGTATGCCCAAAACTCCCTATGCCACTTAACCACCCAACTTACCCCTTTCCAATGTATGATCGAATACCAGCCACCCCTGTTCCAATGGAATGCCAACCCCTCGGATTCACCAATTTATATAGTGACTTTCTACCACCAGTTGTTTATGAAGTAAACACTCAATTCCTTTGTGTCTTTGAGTTTACCAAGCCTTTGTATTGTCTGCCTGATTTATACTGGTTTTTACCTTGAGTTTGCTTACTGTTTTCGTGTTTTTGCCTTATCTCTGATATTCTGTTTGTTGAGCTCATGACCTGTGCCTGTTTCAAGTTTTTGCCTCTGGCTTGCATTTTGAATTTGTTGCATGAACTTTTATTAAAGCTTCCCTAACTGCATTTGCATCTGTCTCAACTCTCTTCACGTGACATAGAAGTATTCAGTCAAATTTACTGATGAAAGTATAAGCAATCTTATAAAAGACAGAATTGACAGGCAAAGGCCTTACACTAAACATCTCTTGATCATTACTTACTTGCTTACTTATGTGCTTATTTAATCTGACATTCTTTTGATATGGATTTGCAATTTCAGCCATGTAGGCCAATATTTGTTGTTTATTACTTATGTGTTTGCCTTTTTTTGTATGAGCCCACCACACACCTGTACATCCTCAGCTGGGCCATTCTGGACCATGCAGGCCCCTCCCCTTGGCCTTCCCATAAAAAAAATCCTAGATCCACCCCTGCTTGGTCTTTTCCATAATGTTGTATAGGGTATTTAGATATATGAAATGAGTGCAATTTGATGTGCTCATTCTGTTATACTGTAACACATTAAGCTTCTGTGCATCTAGGGTATTAAGACATAATTTTCCAGGACTTTTCCAGGACATTTTCAATGATCCCTTAGGCTTGGGATGCTCGACAATAATATTGTCAGTTGTCAATGTGTTGCTCTGCTATGACTTCAGAATGATGTTCTCACTGTGATGAGTAGTGTTGGGTTCACACCAAACACCAAGGTTAAATTAAACATTTGGTATCATCAGACAAGAGAACTTTTCCACATGTTTGCTGAGTGTTCAAATGAGATTTCATATGGCTTTTGTTTCAAAAGTTGGCTTTCATCTTACTGTTCATTCATAAATCCCAGCTTTCTGGAGTGTCTGGTTGCCCTATGAACAGTTTCTCCCATTTGACCTGTGGATCTCTCATGCTCCTTCAGAGGTGCTCTTGGATTCTTGGTTGCTTCTCTTACTAATACCTTCCTTGGTTATACTATATTCTTTCAATTATTTTAATAAGGGATTTTATAGTGTTCTGTGGGGTGGCACTTTAATTGCACACTCGTCAACTGATTGTGACTTAATTTAGGGGTTTACAACAATGGGGTGAATATTATTGCAATCGCAACTTTTACTTTCTTTATTTGTAAATAATTTTGCAGACTATATTGAATGTTCTTCATACAGCAATATTATGGGTTATGTTGTGCAGATTCATGATGTCTAATTCCAGTTAAGTCCATTTCAGTTCCAAGTTGTAATATGTGTAAAAGTTCAAGGAGTAAATACTTACGTAACACACTGTAGCTTGATTGGAAAAGCCTGAAGAGATTTGGCAGATTGTAAACAGGCAGTAATTCACTCGTCAGACTAGTTTACGTGCAAGGTTCTATCTGAACATTATCCACTGAGCCCCACTGACTTGCTGCCCTTGCTGTATTAGTTACCAGGCTGTCATCACATTTCATGGCCAAAGGAGTAACTGTGTGCTGTGCTGAAGGTTCTGTACTGTACTGCAGTAACTGATTCCTTAAATGACCTCTCTTTAGGTCTGTGATCGTACATGTGAAGTACAGTAACTTTTGGTGATATTTACTCACCAGTCAAACTCCATATTAAATATAGTTTAGAATTAAACTACCTCCACGAAAGTGGCAGTCAAATAAATTTAGATGAAGGAAATTGTTCAGCAAATTATATTTGAACAAATATACCATTTAGTTCAAATGCAATTGAAATGTATGGTATCCAGATTTTTCAACTTTTCTTTTTCACTGGATGTAATGATCATAACAACTGCATGCCTTAAAGCATTGGTCACTCAAAAGAGGTCATTAGTACTTCAGTGGAATTTAAAATGTGAATGAGGACTTTATAAAGATTGACTTTTGTTAAATGGCTAATATTCAATTCAATTCAATTCAATTTTATTTGTATAGCGCTTTTTACAATAGACATTGTCTCAAAGCAGCTTTACAGAAATATCAACATGGTATACAGATATTAAAGGTGTGAATTTATCCCAACTGAGCAAGCCACTGAGTGGCGACGGTGGCAAGGAAAAACTGACTAAGATGTTTTAAGAGGAAGAAACCTTGAGAGGAACCCGACTCAGAAGGGAACCCATCCTCATCTGGGTAACAACAGATAGTGTGAAAAAGTTCATTATGGATTTATATGAAGTCTGTATGACCTTAGGAGCAGCCGTAGTCCCAGCAGTCTGGAATTAAAGAAGATTTGAGCTCCATCCAGAGGCAGAAAGGATCTGGATCTCTAGTATCTCCATAAATTCGTGTGGGGCTCGGCGAAAGGAGAGAGGAAGAAAAAAGATAATTATGACTGCGAAGTAGTAGAACAGAATCTAGTCAGGGTAGGCTTGAGTAAACAAATACGTTTTAAGCCTAGACTTAAACACTGAGACTGTGTCTGAGTCTAATATATATGATGGCAATCTGCCCCACTTGCCCCAATGGATAAGCCAAGACTGGTTGACTGTATATTTTACGTAAGTGTTTTTTTTTTTTTAAATACATTTTTTTCAGTAAGATTTTTGCCTGAAGTATTCTTTTAATGTAAACAGGTTTGCTGAATTTATGGTGAACTATTTCAGATTAAATCTGAGATGATTAAATGTTGGTGAGAGTTACAGTATATCAGATGTACAGTATGTGATCTCTGATGAAGAGTCCATAATGCTCAAGCACTGTAATAAAATAACCTATGTTTCAAGCCTGCAGGTTCTGATGAGACCTGTATAAATCTTTCATTCCCTTTATTACAATGACTCACCTCTTTTGATCTTGATTAATTGATTTGCTATGACTGCCATATTTAGCTTTCTCCTCCTAAAGGACTATTCTTAGAGTTTTATGCAATTAATAGTGAGGGTCAGATTTCCCTTTTCAAAGGAGGGAGCAAATGTCCCTAAAGCAGTGGTCCTATCAGTGAAATTCAATCTTCAATGTCAGGGACCAAAAGGAAATATATTGTCATACAAGGCTGTTGTTCTCAGTGCCTTTGACCTTGAGTGAAAGACACTTGTGAAAAACGTGTTGTCCATTTAGCACATCACATTACTTTCACATCTTTTACCCTTGAACAACCTCTGTTATCTGCCATGCTCCTGTTCCAATATAAATCATTATTTTTCTCTAAAATTGGGAGCTTGGTTTGGGTAACTTAGATATTTTCCAGTGATAAATGTGTTGTCTATGTACTGTATGATGTTGAATTGTAATTTGCTTTAATGAAGTGATGACAATTTTATGTGTATTTTTGTATCAGTGAATAACATGGCTGTGGCTCAGGTGGTAGATCAGGATGCCCACTAATTGTATGGTTCAATTCCTGGCCCACATGCCTCCACAAACCGAAGAGTCCTTGAGAAAGACACTGAACCCCTTGCATGGCAGCTCTGCTGCCATTGGTGTGTGAGTGTGTATGTGAATGGGTGAATGAGAAACAGTGTAAAGCACTTTGTAGAACCACTAAGGTTCGACCATTTACCATAACAGATTATTTCATTTTTATGTTTATACTACATACTCCTGAAGAAATGTAAACAAATCCCTTATAATGTTCCAAAGAGCTTTTGTCTTTTTTCCCAAGTGAATGAATGTATAAAGTACATTAAACTTGATATGCAGGCATAATCAGTGCACAGCATAACTGTTTACAGATGTCAGTTTGGATGAATGATCTCTTTGTTTTTCCCTCCAGTACATTCCAGCTTACTTTACTTTTTGGGTGACTATTGCAGCTTATAATTTTTTTTAAGCTATTTTCAGATTTTAATGCATAATAAAACCCATATCTGCAACTTAGTGCTTGTTATGCTTATTTTTGTAAAGCAGTGTTATTCACACTTCAGTTTGCATGTCAGACTGAAGAAGGGTGATATAATGAAAAACTCAGTTTGAGAAACAATTACCACAGTAACAAAAAAATTTATGAATAAACATCCCTCTTTTTCAATTGTGAAGTATAATTCCACCAGATTCATTTTATTTTAATTATTTGGATATAAAGGTATGAAATTGTTGTATAATTACTGTATACTGGCAACATATAAACCAAATATTAAAAGTTAATGCTAAGGCACTGTAATATCCATTTTCCTTTTCACCTTGCTGCTAATTCTTTGATCATACATTCACTGTTTTATCCCGAACAACATGAATTACATAGTGCAGTGTGACTAACTGAAGTCTGCTGTAACATGCTTTAGTCTTTAGTCTGGTTATGTGTGAATCTGTACTGTTAATAAAAAAAAAAAATCACTGCGAATAATGTTCTCTTTCTGATGCTTAACTTCAAATGATGTGACTGAGTCTGTGTCCCCTCCAGTATGTATCACCTCCATGGACAGTGATACATCTCTCTGGCTCTTGCTGTGATCTCCAGTAAAGTGCTGAATGTTTAGCTGGATGGAAGGATCGCTACCGATGCAATGTCACCTTATACAGCACAGGCAGAAACCGGAGCTTATCATGAGAGAGTGAGCCTTCACCTCTGCACCCCTAGTTTATCGGGGGAGCACCTTGGAACCTTGGCACCAGGCCTATATGGGACACATGAGGAAAGGAGAGCAGAGGAGAAGCACTGTCCCTGCTTATTACGTTAGTCTCTTCTGGCTTTGGTATCCTTAGAAAGGGCATTCTTTCCATAACAGAGCACAATGGAAAACTTGGAGACCTTAAAGCTGCTGTAAGAACACATTTGCTAAACTGTATTTCCATCCAGATAGCTATCACTAAAATGAATGTGCTGAAAAAATGTCCATGTGTCTATTAAGAAAACTTGTTATACTTTTAAAATGCCAGTAAAGATATTTGTATTCGTATTGTGAACTCTGCAGTCAGCAGCATAAAAATCAACACAATCTGGTTATATTAACTAAGTATAATGCTTCTTTACAAGGAGCTAGTTGACCTTGGCTGTCATTTAATTTACGCTTACGTAGGCAGAATATAAATGAACAAGAAGCAAAGCACTCACTTGATATAGTACAATATAATCTTGGGAAAATGTGGGAGTTAGTGATATATCTTCTGGAAGCAATGGCAGAGAAAGCTGACACTTGAAGAAAAGTTCCAGTTCCATCAAAACAGCCTAAGATCATGTAGAATGCTGGAGAGATCTGAGAGTTTCAGATGGCTTGGAAAATAATGCTCAGCTTGCTTTGCTTCTGAAAGCATTTTTCATGGTAGATTCTGGTGTGCTTGGCATGGCGATGCAGGGAGTAGCTTTGTCACCTCACAGCTCCAGGCTTACATTGGTGTGTGCATGGTGTGCTGTGATAAATCCCATCAAGGATGTATTCCCATGTCATGCCCAGTGTTCCCGGGATAGGTTCTGGATCCACCACGACCCTCACCAGGATAAGCAGTTAGTAAAAGTGAAAGGAAAATCTAGTGCAAAAGTCTCCATATGGTTAAGATGCAATTAAATTTATAGCAACAAGACATCTTTAATAATAGCAAAAATATATTTCTGCTGATTTTGCAGGATAATTGTTAAATCACACATTTGGCTTTTTATTTATTTATTATTTTTAAGGATAAAGGGAACTGTAGTAAGACAAACCATCAGGTGTGTAACGTCTTGTGTGGACTTATCCGGACTTGTGTGGACTTTCTGGATCATGATGTTACATCATGGTAAAACTGTATTGGGAACATGCATATGCTGTATGTCTTTGAAGGGAGGGATTCTGGTGAGGGGTTTGGATGTTAGAGAATGTTGCAGGGAGGGTGTGTAACTGAAGGAATGGACTAAACTTAATAAGATTGCAACCATTTCCAACTGCTTGACAAGTCAGTTGAAGGTTTCAGCATGCCTTTTGGAGTGTTTTAAATATTTCTTGGTTATGTTAATAATTTTAGAAGTGTATTTGTTGTTGACCCTTAAATAGGTATTTGTGTTTTTATCTCAGGTTAATAAAAGAAGATACAGATCTATATGGCTGTTCTTACTCTCATTAAACTTGCTCACTACTCACATATGTACATTATCATTACAAGCACCTGTCACATCTTAATAATCTACACTATGTGTATAATCTACTCTATGTTATCCTCTCTTTCACTCTTGCAACAAACACACACACGTGTTTGTGATCTGCATAGTCAGGGCACCAGAAAGATTTACTAGGAATACACCACTGCAAGCCAAGCCACTGGATACATCCTTATCTCTCTCTCTCTCTCTCTCTCTCTCTCTCTCTCTCTTTCATTTGCTCACACATTCCTCCTTCCTTTCTCTCACTTCCTCTCCCTCTCTCTGCACCTCTCAGAGTGATTTCTGCTCTGCCGATCTGTGTTTCCACACTGTGCACCAAGCTGGGGTCGACAGACTGGGATAAAGCACGGGACAGAGGTAAGCATTCAACTGCAATATTGCTTTCAATCTCCTCTGCCATATTGAGTAGCTGTATGTGTGTGCATGTGTGTTTGTGAGTGTATCAGAATTTATGCAGTGCAGCAATGCACCACTACAGCACTACTATTCTCATTTCAATTTCAATTTTATTTCTTGCTCAAGAAGCACATGTTAAAACCATCTTATAAATTAGGTTGTAGCTTTTATATTTAGAATATTTTGGAGCTTTCTTAACATCAGTGCACAATAATAGTTAATACCAGAACCATGTCATTGTATGTGTTAGATGCAAACTTGTATATTTATGTGGTGGTATGGAATAGTATATCATTATTTTTTCCCCTGTTTTTGATATTAAAAATGCTTATTAATACTGTTTAGTGAGTTCTAACTTGAGTGGATTCAGAACATCAAGCCAGGTTATTTTGACGGGAAGTACAGGCTTGCCAACACATTTGTCTCAGGTGCAGGTCTGAAGTCTCAGGAACATGAAGTTAGGGAGAGATGGGAAGTGCTGTGATGCTTGTGACAGAACTGAGGAGACACCTCTGAGCTGTTGTTTTGCATTGGGTTGGGTGTAATCTCTTTCTCTGTGTTAATGGGCTTAGTTCTTTTTTGTTATTCTCTCTATGACAGTAAATATCAAAAGAGTGGTGAGTGGACTGCTTATGGTTATTATTCATCTATACTCTGCAGCAATGATGTCAGTGAATGAGGTCATAGCCTGTCAGTCTTGAGATTGTTGCTCAGTCAATTGTATGTGCATTAGGACCTCTCTGTACCTGAGGCTTTAGCTGCCTACTGAATAATGACAAATGTGAGATGATGGCTTTCTCCTTTCAAAACAACAGCCATCTGCAACATTGGGTAGCTGTGCCAATATTCTTCTCAGGATTTTTCATCTTGACAGTGTTTTGTAATGTGAAGCAGGGAAAGTTTATGTGGAAGGCTATCGGCTACGCATATTACAGGTTGAGGTCCACTATGATATCTGTGCTGCTTTCTGCCATTTTCGAGAGGAATTAAAGACATTTTTCAGTGCACTCTAATTTCAGTCTGGGATTTTCTAATATTATTATTCTTTCCTAACCAGTTAATGATTGTGATAGTGTTCTGATTGATTGACATTGCTCCCAGTCATGTCTGGATTAAACCTCACTTATATGAATATGTTTTCCTGTATGTTTTAGAATCTGTACTCTTCACATTTCACCTAGTTGAAAACAAAAATAGACACAAACAAATAGGTTGCAGGATTATCTTGTCCTAATAGGACCATTAAGGATCACAAACTAATGTGACTCAATTTAACTTTAAATTTGATATTACTTCATATTAGCATCATATTAGAGACATCATATTAGAAGACAGTAATCATGATCTGATGGTGGAAAACAGAAAACAAAAACACAGTGAATCCCTAATGAATACTGGCATTCCTGCCTGCTGTGAATTGTTCTGGTGTTATTCATCCACTATAGAGGACTACACTCACTCTATTCCCTTTAAACACACACACACACACACACACACACACACACACACACACACACACACACACACACACAAGCATAAACAGATTATTGTGGCACAGCTAGAGACATGAGAGAGAGAGAGAAAGAGAGAGAGATAGATAGATAGAGAGAGAGAGAGAGAAAGAGAGAGAGATAGATAGATAGATAGATAGATAGAGAGAGAGAGAGAGAGAGAGAGAGAGAGAGAGAGAGAGAGAGAAATAAGATACACAGAGACAGAGTCTGAGCTGACACCGCAGAAATCTGCTCAGACTCCTAAAGGGGCATCACGTAAACTCTGCTGCAGAGAAAGTCTTGCTAATCTCTCTCTCTCTCTCTCTCTCTCTCTCTCTCTCTCTCTCAGAGTGAACATAATCCAGTCCAGCCTCCCACTCACTTTATTCCACAGTACAACACAAACTGCGATGTACTGCTTAAGTAGTGTTTAGCCTTATCGGTAAAGACTCCATCATTCAACAGTCTTGTTCTAATCTAGCTAACACACCTCAGAGCAGTTGTACTGGAAGATGGATTAGATCTAGTTTGCAGATTCAGTTAGGGTCAGTAAAAAATGGGATGAAGAAGTTAAAAGGAAACATAAAAACATAAAAGGCTTGACAGCGACATGTTTTAATGTAAGTTGTGTCTTAGATTCACTAGGGATGCGCATTTGGGTCATTCCCATAGCTCAAGTATTTGACAGAGCACTTAAATAGCAATTACTCCAGTTTCCAGGTGGTGGGGTTGGCGTGCTGAACTTGCAATGACTTACTGCTATATCTAAACTACTGTATTTGTGTTCTTGATTAAAATTAATGGCAGCAAGACTTTGTCTAATTGATATGTTGTCTGGTTAGCATCTCTGTTTTTACATAAAGTGTACTTAGCAAAAGTACAAAAGTAGAGTTATATTCATTCGTGCCTAAATTAGGGAGTGTTTAATGTAAATTAGATGGATATGAATATAAACTGGGGCATGACATTTGCATATGAATTGTATATAGACTAGTGAGCAGGAAGGAGCATGCAGATAAAGCTGATTCACAATTTGAACTCAAATCACCATTCATTAGCATGACAATTTCATGAATCAGATGCAGATATCTTCATTTGTCATTCCATTCACTGAAATCTGTGCTTGCCTCTACGCAACATTCATTTGAAACATTACTGATTAATTGTGAATGAAAATGAGAAGCTGAGCTTAATGCATGTTCAGTTAAATAAATAGTGAATTTGGTGTGGGTTTGTTGCTGTTATTAAATATTCACTGAACTATTTAGTCAATCTGTACATATTTAAATGTACAGATTTAAATGTGTTTAATGTATAAACACACACCAGGACAAATTTTTCTTATGTGAAAGCAAACTGAGACTGTGTGTGGTGTGGGATGGTATGTTAAAGCCCAGCTCTGCAGCTCTCTCTTCTTTCTACAATCCATAACAGCATGAGACAGCAGAAATGTGAGCTGAGTGTTATAAATCAAACTTTGTCGATGTCACACAAATCACACATTTACTTGGTGTATTTCTTACAGCTCAGTTGTTATTAGCTGGGAATTTGCTTTTGAGAACCAATACGTACCCACACAGTCAGTGATGCTGAAACTCAGTAGTTTTCTATAGGGCTCAAAGGATCACATGAGGATCAGATATTTTGCAGCATTTTCTCAGGAGTACAAAGTCACCCTGCACCATATTTCTCTATTTGAGCCTCAATTAGGTTCAAAGGGAACTTGTACTAAATCAAGATATCAGAGCAAAACTCTTGAACACATGAAACGGTTCTTGATTTGTCCACCATCAAAATGGCTGTGCTCTTCCGATTATTTTTCCATTCTGTTAAGTAAATGCTCATTGATACCTTATGTAACCCCAGTTTTTGCATCAGTCTCTCCCTACATATGAACATAAACGTCTTGCCTGTCACTTCAAGACAATGCAATAGTATCATTCTGTAATTTAAAAAAATATATTATACAGAAATTGAATCAATATTTCAAGCAGTTATACGCATTATGCCTACCAGGAAACCACTAGGATTTGTGTAAAATATAAGAAGTCATGTATTTGGTTATTGCCATTATATTGTCTGTGAAATGATACAAAGAAATGTATGTGATCTTAGACACTTGTGCATATGTACTCACCTGGTCCCTGTTGGATCTCCTTTACCAATAATACTTATGTGCAATGGGTATGTCTCTTTTCCCTGATAGTTGCTGGGTTCCCGGTTCAATCTTGTGCTTGGGTTACTGTCTGTGTAGAGTTTTACATGTTCTCCTCATGTTCATGTGTGTTTCCTCCAGGTTCTCCAGTTTCCTCCCACTGTACACAGTAGGTACTGTAGAGTGACTTCTGGCTAGTCAAAATTTTCCCTAAATGTGTATGAGTGTGTGAATATATGTGTGTGTGTGGTGCCCTGCTATAGTCTGGCATCCCATCTAGGATGTATTCCTGTCTTCCACTCAACTAGTCAAAAAACTTGCACTTGTAAAGAAACTGCTAAACTGCTGTGTGACAGGTACAGCCTGTCAAAAGAGCTCCTAATATTATTGTGTTCTCACTATCTATGCACTTTGCAGAAAATATGGGAGCACATAAGATAAGATAAGATGTACTTTATTGATCCCTGGAAGGGGAAATTCAAATTGACACAGCAGCACAAGTAGGATGAGTAATATCAAAGAAAGAATACCTATACAATAGAAATAATAGAAACAATAAAACATATCTGTGTTTACGTACATATGCTAGAGTTCTATTTGTTTATATACATGTGCAAGATCTGTGAAATGACAATTAGCTGTTGAGTGCGTGTTTCTGTGAGACTCAATGGAACTCAATGGACTCAATTCCTCAGTGGAATAGGAGGTACTGGGTATTGTTGCATTGTGGAGTCTGATGCCTGATGGCACGAAGAAGCCCCCCAGATGTTTTGAGGCAGATGGTTGGATGAATCTGTGGCCAAATGTGCTCCTGAGCCTCCTCAGCTCAACATAGAGAGGATGAGAAGGATTGTTCATGATACCTTTCAGCTTCCCTCTCATCCTCTTCTCAGTCACTTCCACCATCCTGTCCAGTTCCATCGCCTACCACAGAGCTGGCCTTTTTTTTACCAGTTTGTTCAGTTTGTTGGTACAACCCAATGCCACCTCCCCAGCACCCCACAGCAAAGAAGATAACACTGGCCACCACAACATCTGTAGCAGCCTAGTGCACACATTAAAGGACCTGAGCCTCCTCAGAAAGAACATCCTGCTCTGTCCTTTCTTATATAGGGCCTCAGTGTTGTCTGACCGGGTCCAGTTTGTTACTGAGCGGCACCCCTAGGAACTTGTAGGTTTCCAATATCTCCACTCATTCCCTCTTTATGAGTCAGGGGTGGGGGCCACTTGCTGTGCCTGAAGTCCACCACCAGCTCCTAGGTTTCCCCGATGTTGAGCTGGAGGTGTTGTTGTCGCGCCATCTTATAAAGCTTTCAATAAGGTCTCTGTACTCCACCTCCATATTATCTGTGATACAGCCAACAATGGAGGAGTCACACGAAAACTTTTGTAGGTGGCATGTTCCCGAATTGAATCCGAAGTTAGAGGTGTAGAGGGTGAACAAGAATGGAGACAGTGCAGTTCCCTGGGGTGCTCCACTGTTGCTAGTCACCACGTCTGACAAGCAGACTTGCAGCCTGACATACTGGGGCCTGTCAGTAAGGTAGTCTGTAATCCAGGTCCTGGTCCACCTGCATCACAGAAAGCTTCTCAGCCAGCTGGAGTGGCTGAAACGTGTTAAATGATGATACCCAATCATCACCAAAAAAGAGGACAGTCCAGTGGAATAAAGTAAAGTTGCTTATAAAACAGTAACATGTACCAATCTATTTAATTGATTTGTCAAACAATACGCAGTAGTTGCTGACTATTTTCCTTTGCTACATCACACTTAAACAGAAGTCAACTCCTATAATTAAACTGTCAGTATTAATTTTGTTTTATTACCGTTGTTGTCATGAATGCAAATAAAGTGGAAATTTAAGTGCTATTGTCAGTTGAAAGAGTGCAACTGACAGGTGAGTTAGAAAGAGCTAATGGGTCTGGGTGTGAAAGAAGGAGGAAGAGCTGCAACTGTGGGGTGAGAAAGAGAGTGAGGTTGTTGAGAGTGTGAGGTTGCGAGGAAGGTGGTCGAGATCTAAAAGAAGGTTAGCTCTATTAAAGATAATAATAATAATAATAATAAATTTTATTTGTTGGCACCATTCAGATCACTCAAGGACACCTTACAAAAAGACAACATACAATAAGAACAGCATAGCTAAACTAGATACACAAAAATAGATGAAGTAATAATATAGAGGAGTTCATTATAATTAATAAACAAATTTGAACAGATGTGTTTTGATCTGTGATTTGAACTGTCCAGCTGAGTCCAGCTGACGAATATGCAGTGGGAGAGAGTTCCAGAGTTTGGGTGCAGAGCAACTGAAAGCTCTGGCACCCATAGTGCTGAGTTTAAAAGCTGGAACAGTGAATAGAGAAGCTGTGGAGGATTGTAGAGAATGGGCAAGGGTATAAGGATGAAGAAGATCTGAGATGTAGGAGGGAGCCAGATTATAAATTGCTTTGAATGTGAGCAGTAGAATTTTATAGTGAATTCGTTGTTGGACAGGAAGCAAGTGGAGCTGAATAAAGGAGGGTGTGATATGGTCAGTGGACTTTGTGTGAGTAATAATTCTTGCAGCTGTTTTGAATCATTTTGAATTGGTGGAGAAGTTTATCAGACACGCCAAAAAGGATGGCATTACAGCAGTCAATACGGAAGGCTACCAGAGCATGAATAAGTTCTTGAGTGCTGTGATATGAGAGGGTGGAGTCTAGCAATATTGCAAAGGTGGAAGAAGGCAGTACGTGAGATATTATTGATGAGGACCAAAAGAGAGTAAACTGTCAAATATGACACAAAGGCTCTTTGTTTGAGAGGAAATGTTAACCGTGCTGTTGTCAGTGATAAGAGTGAGAGGGGGAGCTTTGGAAAGTGTGGACTTAGAGCCAATCAGAAGAACCTCATTTTTATTGCCACTGAGTTTTAAGAAATTATCTATCCAAGTTTTGATGTCCTGAAGACAGCTGGTGAGAACAGTGGGGGCAGGGAGGTGTTTGGTTTAGTGGAGACTCTAATTTTCCCCTTCAAAGAATCTATATGAACACCAAAAACATCCTCCTTCCTCCTTCAAGGCTTCCTTATATGCACTCAAACACGCCTTCTGTGGTCTGTGATCTGCAGACAGACCTTCATAACACCACCACTAAATAACCTCAAGACTGATTTGTCCCACCCATATATTATCACTAATGAACTTACCAGTCATTATGCATACATGTTTATTTAGGAGGGAGGCTTATATAGCATCAGCTAGTCCAGAGTATATCCACTGCTTCAATATGGAAAGCTGATCCCTCCCAAGTGTCTTTGGCACAAAAAAAGCAAAAAAAACAACAACAATGAACTACAGTGAATGAAAAGTCCTTTCAGTGAGGTCAAACATCTCAGAAGAAGTAGGTAGAAAAGATGGAAGTTACTGCACCTGGAGCCAGGAAAAAGCCAGGAGCAATAAGTAAAGACTATACAGACAGACAGTACTATTAGTTGATCTATCCTCTATTCTGTCAGCAGGAATCAGGGGATCCAGACAACTACACTGATTTATAACTGATCTAGAGGAAGCTCTATTGGTTATTTCAATGTGACTGGGTCAGAAATCCAGGGCTGTGAGTATGTATGCATTTTAAAAATTGGTTTTATACAATAGAGCATAGTGAATTCACCACTTGACAGCTAGTCACTGAGTATGC
The DNA here is from genome assembly GCF_023375685.1 of Ictalurus furcatus. Lineage (NCBI taxonomy): Eukaryota > Metazoa > Chordata > Actinopteri > Siluriformes > Ictaluridae > Ictalurus > Ictalurus furcatus. The sequence continues at coordinate 16,169,832 of NC_071269.1, read as the reverse complement.
AGGATGTTTTGCTTCTTCAACATACATTGACTCTGCTAGGTCACAGATTCAAACTATAAAATCAATTAAAATATCTATCTTCCACTTAAGATAAATAAAACAGCCGAACTCATGGAGACTGGATTCAGATGAGGTAGGTTTATTAGCAGTCAAGCAAGAGAGCAAACAAACCAGCTGATACCAGGTGTGCATGCCACATGAGAATGTAACTTGCACCGAGGTCATACTGGCTACAGTTTCCTTATATACATTTCATGCATGTTCCTTTATCCAACTTTAATCAATTACACACATTTCCCCTTTTTGCACATCCAATCATAAGTCTCCACAAGTATCCTTATTATGTAAATTCCCATTATTTCCAAGAAGTCTTGGGTTTTCTATTTTAATGTTGCCCTAAATTTTCCCATTACTAAAGTCTTGGTCTGTTTTCTCACATCATTATTTACATCATTACACTAGAGGGGTGTCGATATCTTTCTTTGCATTTACTTCCTTCATCTATTGTTGAGCTATTTCTACCACGGTTGAACGACAGCCTTATCTTTTGTCATGGGTGAGTAAATATCCTAATGTTTATCTATTTGGTACCTCTGTTTTTGTTCTTTGTATTCTGTTAGGGCCAGACTCGTGCTCTTAATAGTTATATTGTCTTGTATGTTTTTCTGTGGTTAGACATATGGTCAAACACTAACTCTGGTCCTCCCAAGACGATGGGACGCAAGATGGTTGACGCATCCACGCAGAGGCACAGTCAGTTGTCCCGTGGGACACAAACGCCCTTGTATTCATTTGCATTTAAATGCACACAAGCTACCCAAGTGCCCTGGCGTGTTAACAAGAGGACTATGTGCCCTGTGCCCTTTTTCCTCCTGCTCCCTTCTATTGTTTTGCCAGTGCACCTGTCATGGGGCCTCTTTTCCTTTCATCTATACTGGTCTTATTTTTAGCTTTTCTTTAGGTTTAACATTTCAGTGTCCTAGCTCTTTATATATTTTTATTCATTCCAAATTTCCCACACTAACAAACAGATACAGAGTCTGACCTGCACTGTTATCACATAGCATAAGTGTTATCTCCAACCAAAGCTTAAACCATCAAGAACTGCCTAAGCTTTAGTGTACAACACTGGATTAGAGTCAAATGTTTGTGCAGCATCCACTCCAGGATGGCATAGCAGAGCCGGTCCAAGTGTAATTTTGCTCAGAGGCCTATGCGCTCCCCAACCAAGAGGCAGTGACAGTGGTTGAGTCCAAATTAGTGGAATGTTAGCTGATTTGTTGTACCACAGACTACTCACAGTGACCAAAGGCATAACTTTGAGTAACCAGTTATTGCCATTATGTGCGACAGTCTGGGGAACCACAAAACTTGCACAACACCCCTGCATCCCCAGAGTGATGGTCTAGTGGAGAAGTTTAACAGGACACTTACAGAAGAGTTTGCCATTATCACCTCAAAACACCAGCATGACTGGAATTCACATCTGCTCCTGGTGCTCATGGCATTTCTGGGACATTTGCACAAGGATAGACTGGTCCGCTACCATGGAGTTGCCACACCACAGCCTCAACATAGCATCCCCTGCCCACGTTCCCAGTGGGGCCACTCCTCCTGCCCCCTTCTTTACTAAGACCTGGGAATGATCATACACCCACACCAGCAGTGTGTGAACAGCTCTCTCTCAGTGCAGATCTCCAGCTTACTTCAGTCCATTCCCCATGGAGAAGGAACTTTGATGTGGGAGGGTAGTGCAGTGACCTACAGGGACTTAGAGGACAAGGATTTTGGGATGATATCATAGGGTGATATTAATGGGCAATGATTGGAGGAACTACTCATCAGTTGCATAATGGTTTAGTGGGTGGTGGTTAGTAACCCTGGGAGGAGTATATAAAAAAAAAGCTAGGGTTATTTGGGGTGAGAAGGAAAGAGGTGTGTTGCTGTTCTGAGCTGGCATGGCTGCACCTGACATTAGTCTGTTTCAATACATCACTTATGTGAGAAACTTACTCCTGTGTCACTGTTGAAAAGATGTTAAATTTCTATAAATTCCCATCTCTGTCATTCAAACCTTGTGACTGAGTGACTAACAGGGATTTCTGCATCCTGTCAATGCCACGGTGTTTAGTTAAGCTTTGCTGAACTCTCCCAGTGATACCGCCCAACCTCCTGCTCTTTCTCTCTTCTCCATACATTCCTCCAGTGCCCATGTAGAGACATTCTTCCACAATGTCTTAAACTAGATTGTGTCTCTACAGTCAATCTCCCACTCATTTCAGTGATATCCTTCCCCTATCCCAGCCGTCTCCTCCTTCGTTCTCAGCTCTCTTTGTCCATAATTGTAACATTTCTCTCTCTTGTTCTCATGATCACAGTCATTCTCTCTCTCACTCTCACTGATCACAGCTCTTTTCTTTCTCTTGCTCTCAATGATCATTGTCCTTCTCATTCTCAGTGATCACAGCCCCTTTCTCTTAATCTTGGTAATCTCAGTCCTTTCTATTGAACTTAACAATTGCAGATTCATTCAATCACTCTCAGTGATTGGAGTCTCCTTTCTTTTGCTCTCAAAGATCACAACTCTTCTCTTCCTCTTGCTTTCAATGATCACAGCCCAACTCTCTCTCTCACTCTCAGTGAACACAGCCTCTTTATCTTGCTTCTTTCAAACATCTTTAATAGATCACATCTCTCTCTCAGTTTCTCTCAAGGGTTATAGCCTTCTCTCTTTGTCAGCCTCTCTTAAAGATCACAACCCTCTCACCCAGCCTCTCAAGGATCCCAACCCTCTTTCTTTCAGCTACTTCCAGCCATTACAGGCAGATTTCTCTAAGTCTCTCTCAAGGATCTCAGCTCCTCTTTCTGAATGACTACAGCCCCATCACCTTTCTTGCAGCCTCTTTACTCTTCATCCCTGTCACCAATAGTCATCCCCCAATTCATCCTTTCCCTAGTCACTCATCTCAACCCCCTCCTCTACTGGTCACCACATCTCCCTTCCTCATTCATTCAAGTATCTACCACAACCCTTCTTTCACACATCCTTACACCTTTCCTCCTTTAACCCAACTCTTTCCCCTATTCATCCCAAATCCATACTCTTTTGCCTCCAGCGTCTATTACAAAACCTTTGGCACAATATGCCACAATAGAAGTCAATCATTCCCTCATTCCCTGATTTGGAGGATATACACTTCCAATCCTGTCCTAAATTTTAGACCCTGCTACAAGCTAAGTCAACAGGCTTACGGTCTTATGCTGACCCTATTCCTACTATCCTGAAGCCTATGAGGAATAGCAAGCTCCTGCTGCATTTTGACCTCCTAACATGACCAATTTTCCTCTTCAACCACCCTGAAAGGAGTCATACCTGCAGTTAAAGCTACAGCCACAACCAGGATTTTCATCCTTATAAACTAATTCTTAGGCAGTTTTCAGTGCTAGCCAGAGATGGACAGGCTACTCCTGATGAGACTTCCTAAGGTTCCTCCCTTAACAATTTTAAAATATTTTACATTTATCCTGTTCAGGTTTTTTTATTTGCATTTTCAAAAGTTGCATAAAAGAGCTGGATGGAAAACTCCATACTGGCACCTGAAGCTTGCTCACCGGTGTTAAGATGCTGTCATCTGTAAGACCTGCCTGGAAGAAGTTGCAAGTTGCCGAAGTACTATAAAAGCAACTCTTCCTGCCATCTCCTCAGCATCACTTCATCACACCCTTTTGCAACATAGAGGTCCCACTTTTGTGACCTTCATGCCCTTTCTTTGCTTCCACACCAACTTTCACCCTTCTGTTCTGAACCCATCCAGCCACAATAAACTTCTTCAAGAATGTCCGCTACTTGTTCCCTTCACTCCTTTTCTAAGAACTTCCAGATCACTTTCAGATTGATACACCCTATTTGACATGGCTGCCTACAGACAAAATACAGGACCCCAGAAAGACTAACACAATGCATCAGTTTACCTAAGAATTTACCTAAGAATCTTGTGAAAAGCACAATGAAGAATATGACACTGTCTTGTGTGTTGGACAGGTTTATTACAAAGTTTCAGTGAAAAAAGTTTTTTATTTATTTATACATTTCTGTGGTATCTGCTTATCCTTCTAAACTGTTCTGTTTCTTAATGTAATTGATATATCCAACATTCAAAGTTACCTACGTTGTACTTGGTGAATATCTATCCATCCATCCATTTTCTATACCGCTTATCCTTCAGGGTCACGGGGAACCTGGAGCCTATCCCAGGGAGCATCAGGTGGAGTACACCCTGGACGGGGTGCCAATCCATCTCAGAGCACAAGCACATACACATCCACACACCCATTCATACACTACGGACACATCAACCATGCATGTCTTTGGACTGGGGGAGGAAACCGGAGTACCCGGAGGAAACCCATGCAGCACACGGAGAAAACACGAACTCCGCGCACACACAGGGCAGTGATGGGAATCAAACCCCCAACCCTGGTGTGGTGTAAGATGAATGTGCTAACCACTAAGCCACAGTGTGCTCACTTTGTGAATATACATTGCTTAAATGTTATCAGTGAAAAATTATGACTTCATTGTATCCCTTTCTCTCCTTCCTCCCACTAGATTTCATACAACTGTTTACCATTAATCAAACTCAAAGCTATGCACTAATTGTTAAGTGAAAACAACAGGTGTCCAATAAGAGTAGTTCCATGTGCAGATAGATAATTTAGCAAGATAGCACAAGCAAGAGTGTGGATATACTCTATATTGGCTCTGTCACAATGGAGTATCAGAGACTGATGTTAAGGGTTTATTAAAAGGAAAATAGGCAAAAAAATATTCAAAACGTGAAATACTGGCGTGGTCAAAACAGGCAAAGGGTCAGGCAAATGGCAAACAGGATAAACTAGGCTAGAGCAGGAATCGAAACAAGGACGAGAACCGGATCAATAGCAACACAAACAGGAAAACAGGGCTTGGTATTCAGTAAACACTTAATACTTTGCTTCTAAACAATGACAAGAGGGGTTTAAATACTAAACAAAATCAATGGAAAAACTCACAACAGCTGAGAATAATGATGGCACGTAAGGGAAACAACCAATGACAATAAAGGGGCAGAGACAGGACAGAAAGATAACAGACTACGTGTTTAAGTAAACAAAGTCAACGGCTGTGTCCGAAACTGCATACTTACCTACTATATAGTAGTCGAAAAGCAGTATGCCAGTGGGGTAGTATGTCCGAATTCTAAGTATGCGAGAAACAGTAGGCGAGAAATATCTGGATGAAATACTGCTTACAACGAGATTTTGCAGTATGCAACCGATGCACACTACGTGAGTCAAACAATCCCACAGCGCAACGGGACTGGTGTGGACGAGCTCAGAAAAAAAAATGCAGAAGACAGCTTTGGCTCCTTTTTAAGTATTTAAACCTTGATTAAACAGGACAATACCCGAATAAATTGTTAACTTGTTTCTGATTTTTGTCTTTATGATGTGTCATATCACAGCAAACCAGTGACTACCTTTCCCATCCTGCACTGTGGCCTACAAACATGGCCACATGGACTGCAGTTCCCAGAACACTCATTCATTCTAATCACGCACACCTGCATCCAAGCTCACACGCAATTACACCACAGTTTAAAAGGACTTTCTAGGCATTCACTCTTTGCAAAGTATTAGTGTTATCACAGTACAAAGCGTTTATACCCTGTTTCTTGGTTTGTTTCAGTATCCTTGATTTTGTTCTTGTTTCTCGTCTTGATTCTTGCCTTGCCTAGTTTATGCCTGTTTGTAGATTGCCTGACCCATTGCCTGTTTTCTCGACCATGCTATTGTCTCATGATTTGGATTTGTCTGCCTGCCTCTCTTTAATAAAAGTCTTTAACTGCACTTGCATCCTAACCTTCATTACAAGGATTACGTGACATGATGACATCGAAGCTCACATGACAATGCTAATATGGCGTATGCAGTATGTCAGATTGTAGTCATAATACACACACATACCGATTAGTACGTACTGTCATAGTATACGATTTCGGATGCAAGCAGTGTCAAATGCAAACCCGGAAGCACGCCATTGGCTCCTGAGCGTGCTGCACGCTTCTCTCTCAGGCCGAGGGCAAATCCTGACAGACATAGCTGTGATTCAGCCATAAACCCAATATTCATTATAACTGAACGATTGCGAGATATTGCTTTTATACAGCAGTTCTATAAACAAGAAATTAATGTCAAGTAAGTGACATTTTGGACACAATATGGCCAAATGTACCTTTTTTTTGCAAGCAGAAATAGATCCAGAATAAGCTACACTCACTTTATAGCCCACTGGCTAGCTGGTTAGCTAGCTCACATTTATTTGTGCATTCATGTTAAATGTACTTCTGGTGAAATTGGCTTCCCTTCTTTCATATTTTTAGTCAAAAGTTATATTCATGAAAATCATAACATTTGCCATGTCACCTGATGATGTCACTAACTCTACAGTAGTATTAGTTTTGAACACAGATGAGTGGAGTGATAGAAATAGTGAAACATTTCAGTGAGATTATACTAAATATAAGCACTCTTGGTACAACACTCATCCAGTCAAATTAGTGGATGAGAGCTAATTGCTGTAGAATATTATATTAATATGCTGTAGAACTGTAGCCCTGTAGCCTCTTAGACATCACAGTCATAATATGAACATCCTCTCTTTATATATATATATATACAGTGAGGGAAAAAAGTATTTGATCCCCTGCTGATTTTGTATGTTTACCCACTGACAAAGAAATGATCAGTCTATAACTTTAATGGTAGATTTATTTGAACAGTGAGAGACAGAATAACAACAAAAAAATCCAGAAAAACGCACATCAAAAATGTTATAAATTGATTTGCATTTTAATGAGGGAAATAAGTATTTGACCCCTCTGCAAAACATGACTTAGTACTTGGTTTAAAAACCCTTGTTGGCAATCACAGAGGTCAGACGTTTCTTGTAGTTGGCCACCAGGTTTGCACACATCTCAGGAGGGATTTTGTCCCACTCCTCTTTGCAGATCTTCTCCAAATCATTAAGGTTTCGAGGCTGACGTTTGGCAACTCGAACCTTCAGCTCTCTCCACAGATTTTCTATGGGATTAAGGTCTGGAGACTGGCTAGGCCACTCCAGGACCTTAATGTGCTTCTTCTTGAGCCACTCCTTTGTTGCCTTGGCCATGTGTTTTGGGTCATTGTCATGCTGGAATATCCATCCACGACCCATTTTCAATGCCCTGTCTGAGGGAAGGAGGTTTTCACCCAAGATTTGACGGTACATGGCCCCGTCCATCTTCCCTTTGATGCGGTGAAGTTGTCCTGTCCCCTTAGCAGAAAAACACCCCCAAAGCATAATGTTTCCACCTCCATGTTTGACGGTGGGGATGGTGTTCCAGGGGTCATAGGCAGCATTCCTCCTCCTCCAAACACGGCGAGTTGAGTTGATGCCAAAGAGCTCCATTTTGGTCTCATCTGACCTCAATGCTTTCACCCAGTTGTCCTCAGAATCATTCAGATGTTCATTGGCAAACTTCAGACGGGGATGTATATGTGTTTTCTTGAGCAGCGGACCTTGCGCGCTGCAGGATTTCAGTCCTTCACGGCGTAGTGTGTTACCAATTGTTTTCTTGGTGACTATGGTCCCAGCTGCCTTGAGATCATTGACAAGATCCTCCCGTGTAGTTCTGGGCTGATTCCTCACTGTTCTCATGATCAATGCAACTCCACGAGGTGAGATCTTGCATGGAGCCCCAGGCCGAGGGAGACTGACAGTTCTTTTGTGCTTCTTCCATTTGTGAATAATCGCACCAACTGTTGTCCCCTTCTCACCAAGCTGCTTGGCAATGGTCTTGTAGCCCATTCCAGACTTGTGTAGGTCTACAGTCTTGTCCCTGACATCCTTGGAGAGCTCTTTGGTCTTGGCCATGGTGGAGAGTTTGGAATATGACTGATTGATTGCTTCTGTGGACAGGTGTCTTTTATACAGGTAACAAACTGATATTAGGAGCACTCCCTTTAAGAGTGTGCTCCTAATCTCAGCTCGTTACCTGTATAAAAGACACCTGGGAGCCAGAAATCTTTCTGATTGAGAGGGGGTCAAATACTTTTTTCCCTCATTAAAATGCAAATTAATTTATAAAATTTTTGACATGCGTTTTTCTGGATTTTTTTGTTGTTATTCTGTCTCTCACTGTTCAAATACAACTACCATTAAAATTACAGACTGATCATTTCTTTGTCAGTGGGCAAACGTACAAAATCAGCAGGGGATCAAATACTTTTTTCCCTCACTGTATATATATATATATATATATATATATATATATATATATATATATATATATAATCAGTCCTATAACATTAAAATCAGTGGTTACTGCAAGTTAATTATTTTAACAGTCATAAATCAATTAACTTTTGTTTTTAGATTGTGTTGTCTTTTAAATGATCATTATATACACGTAATCTAAATAGAATTTAATTTTCATTTTGTCATTTGAGTCATTTTACGTGCAGGATTATGCGGTTGTTATCTCAGATTTTTGTGAACCATTGTCCTTCTTTGCCCTTTGCTATAAACAGTCCTCCTATTTCAGCCTTGCTGCAGATGCTGTGTGGTGCTCTGCAGTGACTGGAGTTTTCCTTCCATGCCAAGGAGTGTGTTTGCTTGTGTTGACGCTTCACTTTTTGTCCCCTTTCCTTCTCTAATGTTTTATTACAGATTTTGCTAGTTTTAAAATCTCACTAGTGAAAAGAATTGGGGATGAAATTTTGGAAGGAAACTCTTTTTTTGGTAGTATTTTGGATGAATAAGACATATAGTTGTGTTTCATGCTTAGTGTGCTGAGGCTTGAGATGAGTCATAACTGAATGTATCGTTTTGTGGAATCCTTATTCTCTATCCCCTGACTGGCCCCGTCTTCATATCATATCACTGTTACGTCATTATTTTTAATATCATTGTCAACCATATGTATAAAGCTTTTATTTAAGCTCTCAATTGCAGTATACACCTTCTGCTGTTGGGATTTGATAATGCAATCATGTAGTGGATTTCCCTCATGACTCAAGTGAGGATGGTATTCGGGCTCCATCTGCTGGTTGCTCCAACTTTTAAAAACTTGTATCCACTAATCGGTTAACAGGGGACAGCCATAACCCAGTTTTATCCAAAAGCACTGGCCTGCATTAAATCAGCTTGCCCCAACTGAATACAGCACAGATTAGGGGACAATTATGTGAAGTGACTCTTGGACGAAAAAGTAAAACAAACAATCAAGTAAATCAGAACTGACCTGAATTTGTTCATGTTAGCAGTGTGGATTTCCCCTTTGTTTGTTTTGATATACTGAATCTGAAAATATCTGCTGTGCACATTGAAATGCATTCTTAAACATTAATGTGATTTAATATGACCATTAAGTTCAGAATGAGATTTAGTATTTCTTATCATTTCTGGGCATATGTGCTCCATTTTCAGATTATAATTTCAAACTGAATAATTCTCACAAAAGTGCATAAAATTCACTTTCTTGATCCAATATTTTAAATCCAGTGGAAATTATAATTAGAACTTATTATATTCATTATGTAAAGACAAGAATTGTTAAAACAATATCCTTTTTATAGATGTGTAATTATTGTTGGCCCTAAATTTATGATGTCATTTAAACAGGTGTTTGAGGATGTCCAAGAGATCAGAGCATTTTTCCTCACTGTAGTATATTTCCAAATACCTCTGAGTACAGTGGCCAGGTTGAGCATTAACTTGTCAGGATGCACAAAATAAGTGATCAAGAATAATAATATCAGTACAGTACATGGACCTCTGAGGACTACTTTTGGAAAATACTGATTAAATGAAGAGTGTACATTGATTACATTACTCATTATGGAAATATTGCAGGTTCTGTTAAGTGTATTCTTACGTAGGATTAAATGTCACTTTGCTTCTTCCCACAGTGGACCTGCTTCTTATTGGCTTTCAAAAAGCAAATTATACATTTCTACAACAGGGCTGTTGAATTCTTGCATCACACCACCCCATCTTTAATATTACAGCTTGCCCTGTTATGTTTTGCTGTTTACCTATTTAATGACCCACAGCTGCTGATGTTGGGTTAAATTAACAATTGGACTGAATTTTTGTCAGAGGGAAATGTAACTTTGATGCCATCTCCTGGTCAGAGCGTATCATAAATGTATATTTAACGACTTTAGTTTGCTACACTCAAAGTTGATCCTCAGGTGCTAATAGCTTAGCTTAAAACTTGATTACAGTGTTTTCCATAGATCTGAAATATACCGAAAAACGATTTAATTAGCAATTATATTCTGTCTTTCATCACCAGTATTACAACTGTAAAGGGGTCTGCTACCTACCACTCTTTTACTTTTTAATTAAAATAAAAAAAATTATTTTGTATATCTGCTGTCATTAAATCAAAGACAATGTGCGTTGATTTGTAAACCATTACATGTGCTGTACTGCTTCCTGTTGCATTTCTTTAAAAAAAATCTTTTGTATAACTAGTAATTATAGAAATGTGTTTTATGTAGCAATCATTTAAAATACACGGCAATGCTTGCTAGAAGAATGGGCTGTGTTTAATAAGTCCTATGTATGTCCTGTGTGTTTATTTCTACAAAATGATAATACCAAAGTAGATGGGTAATTTTAATTAATTCAAAGGAAATCTCACGTCAGGTTAGGAAAATATCACAACCAGCAAATTAACACATGTCTTGGTCTTGACATGGACTTTGCCATGTGTGGTGTTGCTTTCATCTTGGTCTTTCCCCCTGTCATGCTCTGTCTTGACTCAGACTCCATTGTCTGTGGTCTTCGTCTTGACTTGATTTTAAGGTGGTCTTGAGCCCAACACTACTGTTTTATAAGCAACCATATTTTATCAGGAACCTACTACTCCAGTGGAATGTCCTCTCTGTTGATGATAGCTGGATATCATCATGAGCCCTCCTGTTGCTTCAAAGTGTGTAGAAATTGAGCACATGCTAATATTGAAAAACTTTACCTGTACTGTGAATTTACACAGAACTACTAATACAAACGTTTTTTACAGTTGGAAGTTACTAGCTAGCAATCAAACCCACAGGGTAATTAACATTTAAGCATTTTATAAACTCTGTCCCCCTGACCCCAAACTGTGTTCATGCCACAGTCAAATGAAGAATGAAGAATGAAGAATGAAGGTTTCTTAATTTCTCAGAATAGATTAATAAATACAATTTGTGTTTTTTTTTGTTTTGCTTTTGTTTTTTTTTTGTTTTTTTGTTTTTTTGTTTTTTTTAATGGGAGAAAATATACTTGGACAGTAGTCAATATACCTGGACACTGCACCAATTACACATTTTTGGGAAACAGCAGATTATATGTAATAGAATAAAATACAGGCAGGTGCAATTCTACTGAATTAATATGTAGCTTTTTTTTTTTTTTTTAAATATGTGATTTAATTTTTCCTACTATATGTAGAGACTGAGAGTGTGAGAAGGACCAAGTGGCTAGTCCGTCCTTCTTCACAGCTCCATGTATCCTGAAGCCAACTCAGACTCTCCTGCTCGTCTCTCCACCAGACACACTGGCTCCCCGGCTATGATCTACACGTAAGTAGATCACATAGCAATCATAATCCCAGCACCACGTTGTAACGCTAAAAGTTGTTTAGCAGTGTAAATTACACAGCAGGGGTTTTTTGTTTGTCTTTTTTTGTTTTTAAATACAGTTTTAATCTTACTGTGGTGCAGCAGGTAGCATTACTGCCTCACAGCTTCAGTGTCCTCGGTTCAATCCTGAGCTTGGGTTACTGTCTGTGCAAATGTTCTCTGGATTCCTCCCACCATCCAAAAACATTTTGGTAGGTGGATTGGCTACTCTAAATTGCCCCTAGCTGTGAATGAGTGTGTGTGCATTGTGCTCTGCAATGGACTGGTGTCCCCTCTGGCATGAATTCTCTGGTTTTGCGCCCACTGTTCTTGGGATAAGCTCCAGACTGTGACTCAATGTCCCTTGTATCAGCCAGGCACTGTGGTGTGTGCTTCAGCTACCTTTTTTTGTCTTTCTTTAAAAAAAAAAAATCACTCTGGATACCCAATTTTCATCATTTATTACTGTACTTCATCTATAATTCACATTATAAATTTGATTATTCTGCAGTTCGCACCCAGTGATGCCAAGGGCTGTTTGCAATAGCTAGACACATGTACTGAAATGAGGATTTAATGCTTCTCATCATCACTGAAAAATATAATTAGGAAAAACTAAAATGATTACCTTCTTTGTTGCAGTGCTCGATATGGGAGCCCAAAAAGACAGCTTCAGTTTTACAGGTAATGTTATTTTTTAATCCTTCATGTGCTTTTAACACACCATATATTGTACATTCTCAGACATTATACCAGACATATACTCACCATCCACTATAACAGGAACACCTATGCACCTGCTCATTTATGCAGTTATCAAATCAGCCAATCATGTGGCAGCAGCACAGTGCATAAAATCACGCAGATGCGTTTAATAAAATCATGCAGAAAAAGTGGGATTTCTGTGACTTTAACCATGTCATAGCTGTTGGTGTTGGATGGGTTGATTTGAGTATTTCAGAAATTATTTCAGTCTCTAGAGTTTACACAGAATTCCTTCCCACAATATGGCTCTTATCATGTAAGTAGTTAAGTCCAGTAGAATGAAGTAGCAAGTCCCATTCCATATTCTTTATGTACATCAGACATAAAGTCAAACGTTATAATAATTTCACCTGAGCCACCTGATGGCCCAGTTAAGCTTGCTTTCCAATGAGCAAGTACTATATTAAAGAAAGGGGAGAGAACAACACAAGGCTGGTTATGTGAGTTTTATATTTAGAAAGGCTGTGCCATGGTGAATGGTTTGTGCTAAATAATAGATATGCCTGTTTTCAAGTCATGTTCTTAGTTATTACAAAATACAACATAGGAGATGAAGCTTTAATACAGGGAAAAGAATTTCTTTATTAATGTTGACATTTCAGTGAAGCACAGGCACATGCTTAATTTTAATGCAGTGTGTGGGTCAGTGGCTTTAACATGCACTTATGGTTTGACCCTTTGTGTACTTTCAGTAGACAGCATTACTGATCGGCAGGCAACAAAACATGTGATGTACAATTAAGGGAACTAAGTGTGTAACTAAGCATTCTTATTAATTAAGCATCGATCACAGCTTTTATTCTTAACAATAAGACACACATATATGCTGAATGTTATCTGGTTAACCTGGTTTACTGTGTAATGGTGGCTTTGTAAGATCATCTACAGCCAAATATATCCTGTGTGAGCACTGCCCTCACAATGATACCCTGAACAACCTCTACTTAAATGTATCTCCTCTTACAGTAAAACATTACTTGAGGTAGCCAGTGATGCACAAGGTTTGTGTGTGGCTTAATACGTACCACGGTGTAGCTCTGGAGGTTCCAGTATGCCATTCAGACTTGTTTTCTTCTGCCTTTATTGCTCGCTTGTACTGTATGTTTGAGTTTTATACATAAACAAATAGCAGAGCAAACAAAGAATGTCTGCTAGTACTCAGTCTTGTCCTACAAACACAATTGTGAAAGGCTTTTAGGGGGGAAAAGCCTCTTGAATTATTTAGGCTATGATTTATTTGCTGTGCTCAGCAGAACATACTTGCGCTGCAGTAAGCTCAAAAAGATGTTTATTTCTGTGACATCAACCATGAGAGGTGGAACCCACATCAGCAGAGGAGGTGGTGCTTTTCTGGTCATACGCTAATTGTTGTAAAGCACTCTTAGACGTTCACTGCTGCTTAGATAAACCAGTCCTCACTATTTTGCTGAACACTACTGTTGTTCTGAACGAGCAGCGTCATGCAAAACTCCTACATGGGTCGAGTGCCAAGTACCCGGGTGAGTACAAGAGCATTGTTTCTGCTCAGGGATGCTGCATGGGCATGCTGCCCACACCCAGAGTACTGTGCCAGGCAAGTTCAGATTAGAGTGGCATAGGTCAGGCCATGGAGACTGATATTTGAGTTTGTTTCTGCTGTCAGTAGGTTTAAAGCAGTAGTTTATGAAAAAGCAGAGACTCCTGCAGACTTGCTGGGCTTTTAGTAGACATGATGCTTTTGCACTGTAATTGGAAACTGTTCTGTATGGAGTGCATACTTTTGTGTCTCTGCTGCACAACTTAACACATAGCAGTATCACATATGCACCCAGAGAGATGGGAACAGTTCATCTCTGAATGTTCTCTTTGTCATATGATGATACTGATATCTGATTTATTTATTTTTTTATACATAAGTACAGGATATAAATGTCTATTTTAAGAGGTTTTTAATGAAGTTGGCAGTGGGTGTTATTTTAATCTCATGCAAGATTTACAGTCTCATGTAATTTTGTGTACAGTGTTTTATCAGCATATCAGTGAGAACAATAATAATATGGGAGCATGCACTTTCAGTGATATTGATTTACATGTTAAAATGAATATTTTAGATGCAATGTACTGTTATATATTTGTCATACTTAAGAGCCAGAAGTAGTAAAAGATAAACTTATTGCAAATGATGTAGTGCGTAAAAACGTGCTGTGTAGAACACCAGGTGTCACCATAACATCAGCCTGTAGGGTGGAGTCTAACCAGTGACTGATGCAGAGTTTGAAAAAGGGATCTGAGACAGTCTCAGGCTGACACAAGAGGAAAAACATGAGCTTAGACAGTAGCTAAGACAGCACCAAGAACAGAAGCTGAGACTCAGACTGACACAAGATCTAAGCAGATCTAAGAAAGTGGCTTGTGAACCTTGGACCAAGGTAGCATTTAGAGGTAGAATAATTTATGTAGGCAGGGTAGGATTGGGGAGAACACTTGATATCAAAGCACTCTGCGAATTAGATCAGAATTAAAATCTGAAGATGCATAACTGTTAGTAAATTATTGAGCTATTCATCTTAAATCATGTTATAACTACGGTGAATTATTCAATACTGCAAAACTAAAGAAATGTATATAGCTATAAGAGTGAGCAAATTAAGTCAGGAATTTGAGGAGATAAAGGTCAGGTTGCTAAATATTTATGTTATAGTTTTGAATAGTACACAAAAATGTCACCAATATTAGTTACCAATACATTAAATAGAAAACTAAAAATGTTTACCCATTTGCTCTTTTCAACACTTGCAGCTCCTAGAAATAATTTGGATATCTTAATTAAAGTGCATTACTTGAGCCTGAGTTTACTGAGTTTATTGCTGATATTAAACGTTAGAAGTAACCTATGGAATAATGAATTTGCTAAACTTAAGTGAGTGAAAAGCACATGTTTAAGTCTGGAATGCATGTTTTTAGGTTAACATTTAGTCACACATTGTGGCGAAAACTGAACATGAACTTTTTTTTCACAGTGTTAAAAATTATTTATTTCTCCACCAGCCTTAGTGCATACCTTTTGCATGGCAGCCATTCACCTTTGCCCATGCCACAAGAGACCTGACAGTCTGCATGCAAAAGAGTGTCTTTTCCCAGATAACTGTCAAAGTCCACAATTTTACACACCCTATGCCACAAGCCACTATATATGCTTAACTGTGTTTCTTGCTTAGCGGTGTCCAGCTCATCCAGATGGGCTGGGAGCTATGGTTGGCTCTGATTACAGTGCATGAGTGTATGTGTGGTGTGTGTGGGAGAAGGGGCAGGTGCTATTTAAAGCAGGGTATCTGCCCACTTGGCTCTATTAGTCTCTGTCCTGCTACTGTACTTTCCTCACTCTTCCCTTTGCTTGTGCTTGATTGTGACTACTTGTGGGGCAGCGTCAAGTTCAAGGTCACCCAGGTGGGTGGGCAGATGTTTGCCACTCACAGAAGCAGTCTGACTGAGTTGCGTGTGAGCCATGGTGGCCGCCGCCTCAGCCGACAACAGAGTTTCCCTTCGGAACCCCTACAGGTGCCCAAGGTGGGCAGCAGTGGGCGCAGGAGCAGCAGCAGCAGTGGCCAGCTCCTTTCACTCTCCTTCAGTGGAAGCATGCGAAGTGAATTTGACCGCTACCTATCTGAGCAGAGTCTGTGCCCGCTGCGCCAGCACAGAAGTAATTACGCCGACCTGAAGGGGCTAAGAGAAGTGCGGGCAGCTGCTCAGCTCAAGAATCTGGAGGACTTCCTAAGGAGCAATGAGGTGTCTCTGCAGGACTGCGTGGCCTATTATACGGGCATGAAGTACAGGTAAGGAAGCAGTATGAAAAGAAGCTGGCTTGTAAAACCAAACTACTGGAAGAGGATGGAACCTTTTGCTGAAAGGGTGGTGTTAATAATTGATACAGTATCTTTAGGTTAGTGTGTTTCTGGACTTTACTGCTCACTTGGTTGTTTTACAGCCTCAAAATTTTAGCATTGAACTCAGACTTGTGTCCGCTTTGTATGGAGCCTTTTGTTTGCATAAAATATGTTTCATTTGTTAAAATTATCGCGACATAACATTTTATGGAAATACAACATATAACTTGTATGTGCCTACTTAACTGAGAAATATGACTCAACAAAATTATATGAGACCTGACTGTATATTTAGAGTGATTTAAACAAGTCAACCATCCAAAGCTGAACTAGTATAAGTATTTAATCCTCATGACTAGCATTCAATTTTGTTATTGGGACATATTTTCTCCATATCGTTCTTAATTCATCACAGTGGGTATACTTCTGCTTATCAGCTGTTGACACTTTAAATGTGAACTATGGAGCACTGTAGAGAATAGCAGGTACTAATCACAGGGTCCTGAGCCAGCCCTTTCTCTGTGGCCTGGATTAAAGGATCTTCTTTTATTAACTTCTCTCTGCTTACATTATAGGTTGACTCTCCTATGAGTGAAGCTTTACTAGTCTCACACCTGAAGTTATTTGTATCTAATTGTTCTTGATAAGCTCAGGTGGTAGGTAAGCTTTGCTAGGTTTACTGTTTGTTTGTACTAGCTAAGAAGAGTTTTAGCTTCCCTAGGTTGCTTCTGCTTTATCATATTTTTTTCTTTTCAGTTATTGTAATATGTTATTATAATAGGGAGAGTATCAATTATGAATATTATTATTATTATTATTATTATTAATCATCATCATCATCATCATCATAAAAATAATAGTAATAATAACAGGATTTTTTTAAGTACAAGCTCATAAATAATTAAAATGTGCAAAGAGTATAAGGATGTACTAGTAAAGATAGTTATTACAAAGTGTAGCTAACGCAGTGCTCTTGTTTATAAGCTAGCTCTTTGTAAGCTAGGTTGTTGCTGCTGTTGTTGTTGTTGTTTATGATTCCACTATATTTAGCTAAGACCCTATACATGTAGGCATATTGCAATAATGGATATTTCCATTGAAGTTAATTGATGGTCAATGGTAAGGCAATTAATGTTTGTAACTTAACACATATACTGTTGCTCTGTCACACACAAGGAGAAGTGCTATTACTCCTGCTATTCCAAAACTCCCCACTGTGTGCCACTACTTTTGTAACTATTCTCCTCCCTGCACAAGTCACCAGTAATCATGTTGCTAAAAATATGGATGATAATCGACATATCAACAACACATGATATGTATGCTGTCACAGATGACATTCTGTCTCTTTCTTGCAATGAAGTCCCCTTTCTTAAATACACCCAGTGACAGCGATATTGTTGTATTTCAGTGTTACATCAAGTTTTAAGCTTATTTGGAGCTCCACAATCCCAACAATGTTGGCAGATGGTACATGAATTTATTAGCTGATTAATTTGTGTAGTTGTATGTACATTGAAAATTACTGTCTAGCCTAGTATCAGAATCACATATATATTTTTGCAGGTGGATGCACATTACTGACATCAATACTGTTAAATTAGAGCATCTGGAGATTCTTTAAACAGATGATGCAGGACTTCTATTAACTGCAGTTTTTGAATATTATTTTAAAGGCAGCTCCACAGAAGAGCCAATCACAATGTATTCATTAGCATTTTCAACAAATTATTCAAATTCATTTACATTTTTCTACTATTTGTATCTACTGTAAATGCAAAAAAAACCCCAAAACAAATTATTTAGTTTTGCAGTTTTTCCAATTTATTAAAATCATACTTTCTTTTATAATAATGTATGTGCGCCATTTGCCCTAGAGTGCTACGATCACCCAAGAACAGAACCTTTTCTAGCTGCTCTCAAGTGTAATAATTAATATGTAATATGCTGCATTGAGTTTCTCCGTGGATTTCCTCTCTCTCTGTTCCCTCAGCGCTACATCCCTTTGACAAGGCTAATGAAATATAAAGCTTTTCTGCTCTACTTACTTCTCAATTAAGAACTACTGTTTTCTCTTTTTACCCTCATATGTTTTTCCCTTTAAATTTATGAATGATATATTTTCATCAAGTCTGTATTTAATTTGGTTTGAGACTGGAATCTGACCAGTATGTAAATAAAAATAATAATAAACAACAACAGCAACAACAACAACAACAACAACAACAATAATAATAATAATAATAATAATAATAATAATAATAATAATAATAAAGAAAATCTAAAGGAAATCAGTGCCCTTTGCATGACTTCTCATTGTAACTAAGAACTGTTAGTGTCTGATTTAAGCCATCAGGCTAACTGCATAAACATTCTGAAATAGGCTGGGGATCAGTAAGCACTGCCAAAAAAGGGTTAGAGGAGACCAAACACAGTGACTCAGATATTCTTCAGAGGGTCTGGGTAATGTGAATTTGTAAAGTTGGTTAATAGGCTGTCTGTCACCATGCCACTTTATTTAATTCATCTTGGCTCATATGTCTGATTAAAGCTAACTGGGGACAGTCTGCTATGATTGATGTTTAAGGTGCTCTATTTCTTTGACATGCTGCACATTTATTAAATATACTGTGAGGTCTGTAATATCAAGAGGATTCTTTTATGCCCTTATGAATAATACCAGCAGTTTCCTGTACTCCCTTCCAGCCATACCCAGTTAAAGACATGTGTGGATTCATTTGAAAGAAGGTTGTGTTAGCTTTACTTGGAAAGACATTCTTGTGCTGCAGGGGTTAGTGGCTGTTGTCATGGAGCTGTATAATGTACTTGTGTGTGCGCATGTGCGTGTGTGTGTGTGTGTGTTTGTGTGAGTGAAGAGTGAGAAGGAAAGTGTTTTACCTCAGGCTCTACAACTTGACTCAATATGCTTACATTTTATGAGCTTGAATCAGCAGGGTCATCATGCAATCTGGCCACAAATGTTTCCTCCATCTCCCTGGCCCCAGTGAGGGCATGAGTGGGTGCCATGTGCTATTTTTGGTGGCTGAATTTATGTGGACTTTTCCAGCCTTATTCCCGAGTGCGCACTGAATTGGGAACTGGCCTGGAAAAGGCAGTGATGTATGCAATTTAAAAGGCATGGTCTCAATCTGAGCATTCCTGATAGCAGTAGAACACTTTATATGTAAGCAGAAGTATGGTAGTTGCTGAATTATTTTTTGCTTACCCTTGTATCTTTGGGAGTCAGCAAATATATGGGATTGTGTTTTCTCTCCTAGTGTTCTGTTTAATTTGTTGATTATTGCTTCCTTTTTGTTTTGCTGTGTTTAATATATTCACGCACTTGTGGTGCAGCAGCTGTCCTTTTGTTGGACTTGCATTTTGCTTTGCTTACTGCTACACTGCACACCTGGCGTTAAACTACATTCTCAGAGTTTCACATTTCTTTAAAGAAGATTAAATATTGTACTGAAAACAAATCATGTACTAATCAAGTTGGGCTTCGTTCTGTAGTGCATACATATTTGCTTAAAATGTGTGTGAAACTACTGCCATCACTTTCATATCAGCTCAGTAATTTTTTTTTTCACACATGGTTCTCTAACAGGGAAGCCAGCTGTCCTTTTTCTATCATCACTCTATTGTCCTTGCCTTGTCAGAAATATTGAGCTGTCTTTAGTTAAGCAGTGGGGGCTGCAGTTGGTACAGTCTAATGAAATATAAAAAAAGGACAGCTTACCCCAAACAAGTTTATTAATAGGTTAGCTCTTTATAGTTTATTGACATGGCTTCTTCAGTGCATCCTTGCCACATAGGCATCTGTATGTGATAGCCCATCTGTGTCTCTGGTACTGCATTACTCTTCCACTCTGTTGAAATTCTGACGATTGAACAAATCCAGTCTTCTGAAGCAACCTGATGTATCTAACAATATATTTTCAGATATAACTAAGGTATCTTCTTTGTGTGCCAACCTTAATTAGTTTTAATATCCTTGCCTATTAGGCTGAAGTAACTAAAAAATGCACTTTACAATGTTCATTCATTCATTTCCAGTAACCATTTTATCTTGGTCCAAGCCCTTGAGTTTCAAGTTGATAATCATGTCCTGTCTGGATACTCGACGTCTAGGTTCCTTGTAATGGAATCTCAAAGTGCTTTTAGTACACCACTTATTTTCTCTCCCTTAGACGCTCCTGTCTGTGGTCGTACAACCACTAAGAGGATATATAGGATAAGATATCATGATAAGGTTAGTATTTCTTGACTATGGCAAATTTTTGTGTTTACACCTCATTCAATATCATTCCCAGATTCCACAATCAATCTTGACTTTGCATTCTGATTTGTTGGCCACAAGCTCATCAAAGCAGTAAAAATGTGTACTTGAAAAACTCATGTAGAATAGAGATGTGTGCACGACTTCACACTACTGAACTATTTTTCAAAACATTTGCACATTGACCTTTTGATGGATTTGTCAATATTAATTCACTGACACTGACAGAGTCATCATGTTCACTGTAGTGAAAAATGGGCATGTGTAATTAAGAAGAATGACTGAGAGGCTATGGAGGATTTTCTGCAGCTTCTGAACTTGAGCTTCCGTTGAAAGGAAATAAGAAAGAGGGTCTGGCACACTAAATGGAGGAGAAGTGTTTGAAGTGCTGGGAAGGAAAAAGCAAAGAACAATGGGAGATTGTTGCACTCTGTGATGTGATCTACAGACTTTCAGAAAAGAACTTACTGGACAATGAAACAGCCCTTCTGTTTTAGCAGGACATGCAAAAATCAGAGAGTACATTAACCCAAAAATCCTTTACAGAAATTGCACATGAACTTTACAGGACAGGTGTGAGATATTTCTAGCCACATAGACAGCCATATAGTTCTATGATGGTCTACCAGGGCTGAAAGTGAATAAAATATACATTGTAAAAATATTATACATTTACATTTTACCGTACTTTACTGGCAACAGAGTACATGCATCATTTGGCTCATGTGGGGTTGGAAAAAATAATACTGAAATGGCCCATAGTATACTACTGCTCAACATTTTCACATTATCCAGAGTTCACAGCAGATCTGTAGCATAGTGACCACCATTGTACAGCACGGGCTCCTGATCCTAAGACCAGTTACCATATGTTGCTATATATACATACACTCTGGGTTCTACTACAGGTGGCTTGACTGTGGTCTGAAATATGGGTTAAAATCAACACCTGTTTGCTGCGTTTAAAAGTGACATCTAAAAACAATTCAGGGTCTCACAAAAATGCTGCTGTGACCTGGGCAGAATTTGAATTTGACACCCCTGATTTAAAGTATGCAGTGCAGCATACAGTTGTGCCCAAAAGTTCGCATACCCCTTGCAGAATCTGCTAAACCTTAATACTATTAACAAAATTAGAGGGCTCATAAAAATCCCATCTTGTTTTTTTTTATTTAGCACTGTCCTGAATAAGCTATTTTACACAACAGATGTTTACATATAGTCCACAAGACAAGATAATAGCTGAATTTATAAAAATTACCCCGTTCAAAAGTTTACATACCCTTGATTCTTAATACTGTGTGTTGTTACCTGGATGATCTAGAACTGTTTTTATGTTCTGTGATAGTTGTTCATGAGTCCCTTGTTTGTCCTGAACAGTTAAACTGCCCACTGTTCTTCAGAAAAGTCCTCCACGTCCTGCAAATTCTTTGCTTTTCCAGCATATTCTGCATATTTGATCCCTTTCCAAAACTGGCTATATGATGTTGAGATCCATCTTTTCACACTGAGGAAAACTGATGGACTCGTACACAATTATAACATAAGATGCAAACATTCACTGATGCTCAAGAAGGCAACACGATACATTATCAATCAAGATAGAGTGACACACCGTGTCAAAAGCTGCATTCAGATATATACACCAAGATATTAAGAGCTCCAGAGTCAGCTGTTACAAGGAGGTCATTCATAACTCGAACCAAAGCAGTCTCTGTACTGTGTCCTGGTCTAAACCCAGATTGAAAAGGATCTAAAAGCTTATTGAGGGACAAGTGAGAATATAGTTGTGCCACGACAACACATTCCAGAACCTTAGCCAAGAAAGGAAGATTTGAAATAGGCCTGTAATTTGATAGGTCAGACATGTCACACCCAGGCTTTTTAAGGTCTAGTGTTATAGCTGCAATCTTTAGAGCATGGGGGACAATACCAGTAATAAGGGAGGTGTTCACAATATTCAAAATGAGTGGTGATTGATGACACACCCCCCTTAAGAACAAATGTTGGAATAGGGTCAAGAATACAGTTGAGTTCATCACTAATTTTGAAATATAATCAATAGTAACTATTGAAAAGCTAGAAAAAAAACAGTTAAAAGAAAATTGGATGAATGAATCTCAGGAATTACAGACAAAGGGACAAAGCTGATAGACATATAAATCTTCTCAATCTTTTCCACAAAGAAATTGAGAAAGATATTACACTGCTGTGCAGAAGAACAAATAGGTGAGTTAATAGGTTTAAGAATTTTGTTAATAGTCTTGAACATCTTCTTGGGATTTGCAGCACCATCAAAAATTTATTGTATCCAGGTGCAGAAATGTTAATACATATCACAGTGTGAAATTTGTATATGATTACACCACTACTTTTTACCCACTAGCTTAAAGGCAATAAACATGAAACCACTGGTACTGTATGCACACTGGAATGCTAGAGATGACACTCAGCAGTGATGACACTAAGCTTGACAGTGGTACAATGGACTAAGTTTCTAAGCATTTGTAGGCTGTAATCTACATCCATGAGAGCAGCTCTCTTGCTTGAACATGGCCGCAGTGGCACTTATGGCTGGGTGCTGTGAGTGCTCTGAGTGTTCTGAGTTCAGGTAGGGGAAGTAAAATACACTCCTATGCTGAAGTGTGTGTCATTCTCATGGTCTTTGTATAGGGTTCTGTTGATTTAGTTCAACAGCTTCTGTCCTCTCACGCTTTACACATCTCTCAATTCTCCATTAGAAAGTTCAAGTCTTTCATGGTGTGTCCATTCCATCCATAGAGTATGATTTTTACAATAAAATGATTTACATGTAATTGCTCTATGTCTGTTCTCTGTTCAGTAGTTGAAGTTACCTAGGTTTCTCATCCACTGACCTAATTGACATTTAAATCCATACTCTGAATCCCTAAATTTCCCTTATTCATGCGGACTTTACCGGCTTTGTGGCAATGGATTATGTGATAGATGTAATCTCTGAGGATGACAGAACTGATGACAGTATTCAGTATTCCCTTCCTGAACATATTTTCTACATTTCATATGTTTGGTGGCCTGGGAAAACCCTTCACATTTTCCACTATATCTCAATGAAGTAAAGTCATAGCATTTTTAAGGCCTGGTTACCCCCAAAAGAGAAAAGAGAGAAAATGTGTTTCAAATGGGTTTATAACACCAGGAGCATCTGGTCATTTCTCTCCATTTCTCTCCAGGCCACATCACACAGGTGCTTGTTCAGTCCCTCATCATTTACATTTACAGCATTTAGCAGACACCCTTATCCAGGCCAACTTATGTTTAACTCATTTATACAACTGGTTCCAGTTGGGCAACTTGGTGATGCTGGGATTTGAACTCATGATTTCATATGTCTTAACCACTGAGCTACCACCACCTTGTCATCTTGAGATTGGACTACTGCAGTTCGCTCATGGAAGGTTTTCCTATGCGTACAGTTTGACCTCTGCAATTGATCCAGAATGCAGCTACATGACTTGTTTTCAATTTCTGCAAGTTCTTCCACATCACTCCAATGCAGATTTTCTTCCAATGACTTCCTGTAGCTGCCAAGTTCAGATTTGAAGCACTGATGCTTATTTACAAAGCCAAAAACAGTACAGCCCCCAACTACCCAAAGCCATGTATCAAACCCGCTCTGCATCACATTCTCTTTGAGCCTCTAGCACGCCTCACTTAGCGCCACCATCCCTCAAGGTACAAGGAAGGCCTTCCTTAATTGTACTGCCACTCCAACTATGGAACTTGGTCATTGGCGGTCTTCAAATGAAAATAAGACATGCCTCCTAACTAAGCACTTAAATGACCATAATTATTTTTGCCTTTTGCTTTTTTTGTTGCTGTACTAACTCCTAATAACTGCCCTCTAACAGGGTTTTACCTAGATGGTACTTTCATGGTACCTTGATGCAGTTTATTGCTCTGGCCACATCTGCAGTACTCATGCCTCCCTGCAGCAGGTCTATGGCATGTTCACACAGGTGAGCAGGAACCCTAGGCATCTTTCTTCTGGTGTTTTTCAGAGTCAGTAGAAAGGTCTCTTTTGTGTCCTAAGTTATTGTAACTGTGACCTTAATTGCCTACCTCCTGCATGAAAAACATCGTTTAAAGCTTTTCCAATAAAGATCTGTAAAGTTTATTTGGATTTTACAAAACATTTCTTTTTTTGATGAGTATATTTGGCTTTAATACAATATCTGAGAGACGAAGTCATGTTCTCTACTTTAAAGCTTTAATCATCCATTCATCCATCCATCTTCTACCGCTTACTCCTTTTCAGGGTCATGGGGAACCTGGAGCCTATCCAAGGGAGCATCGTGCACAGGGCGGGTACACCCTGGACAGGGTGCCAATCCATCGCAGGGCACACAATCACATATACACTCACACACCCATTCATACACTACGGACACTTTAGACATGCCAGTCAGCCTACTATGCATGTCTTTGGACTGGGGAGGAAACCGGAGTACCCGGAGGAAACCCCCACGGCACGGGGAGAACATGCAAGCTCCTCACACACATGGCCCCGGCGGGATTTGAACCCCGGACCCTGGAGGTGTGAGGCGAACGTTGCCACTAAGCCACCGTGCGCACCCAGCTTTAATCAAGAAGTTAAAAATAGAGTGCATTCTAAATGCATATATCAATATTTCCTTTCTAAATTGGTTTTGCAAAGAATAGTAAAATTATGATTGATTGAATGAATCTAACTGTCATGTTAGTTAACATGACTTTTAATTAGTTAAAAGTTGCTGCCATTGTTAATTGCAATATTAAAGCCCTGTTCACACCAGGACATTTTTCGCAGCGCATTAAACGTTCCGTATTTTTAACATTTATTGTGTACACACCCAGGCGTTAAACATGAGCAACGAGCTGAATGAAAGTGCAAATATTCAATAGATGGCATTTATTGAAAAGCAGAAATACCCTGGTACACTAGGTGGCACTGCACAAGTTTCTGTTTCTGACACCTGCTTATCACTGCTTATCACTGAGCAAAAGAAGAGAGCCAGTATTTACACCTTTAAGCCGCTCACACACTTTTTGCAAACTCGCTAAAGCACGTATGCACTTTTGCGAAATGTAAGGTATTTGGTAATTTGGCCACTGCAGCAAATACTTCGTTAAAACGAAATCCTTAAAGATCTAATTTTAAACAGTATACTCTTTTTAAATAAGTAATGATCAATAGCATTCACATACTTATGGGAAGACCCAGATTGTGTTATTTTTTTTATCTATTTTTTTTTTAAGAGGGGTGGGTATAAGGCAATTATTGTTGTGCCCCAAAATGTTAATGTTCCTGCAAAATGATGAAGTGTTGAATATGAATAGTCTTTTTTGTGGTCAATATACAATAATACAACGACTCAATAATGGGGCACTTAGCTATTTGAATTATAGGTCAAGAATACGTATATGCATATATATGCCAGGTGCAAAATAAATACAATGGACTATCAATCAGTGGAAAACAACATTGAAAGAATTAAATGGATCATTTAGAATATATACTTGCAATTCAGTGTCGTCAAAAAATAGCTACAGCATAATAAATACACTTAAACAGTATTTATTGGACACCTTGTTTATGTGTGTAGGCAGAAGGATTTATTAGCAGTGAGCATTTTATTTAGGGTATGTCACTTATACACTCTCACTAAAATGGTGGGTGCTTGCTTCTTCTTTGTCTTGCTTTTCGGCTTCTTCTTCGCTGGGAAGACAGTTTTGTACTTAAGCACCATCAAGTCATACTTTTATGTAACTTCAGCAGCTCTGGGCACGTGAACAAAAGCACAAATCTAATTGGTCGGCCAAAAAAAAAACCCTCGACATAAAAAAAATGTATGCTTTGACGATACGCATTTTACGTCTGGGTGTGAACACTCCCACTGACCGCCACTAGGGTGTTAAATGGACCGTTTTTCGCGCTGTGAAAATCATCCCGGTGTGAACAGGGCTTAAGTTGTGATTTTAAAATACCCAATAAAAAAGTACTGGTAGTATTCCTTTTAAAATGTAACTTCCAAATTTCCACTTTGTTTACTTCTGAGCTTTTTTTTTTTTGGCACAAATTAAGTGATAATGATGACATAATATA
The DNA here is from genome assembly GCF_023375685.1 of Ictalurus furcatus. Lineage (NCBI taxonomy): Eukaryota > Metazoa > Chordata > Actinopteri > Siluriformes > Ictaluridae > Ictalurus > Ictalurus furcatus. Next base: position 16,143,107 of record NC_071269.1, on the reverse strand, counting down.
ATTTCACACTAAATAATGCAGAAATATTTTTGCATCAAATTGTAAAATGTATCTCATCTGTCTAGTCAATTTTAAACTGACCTATACATACCTGCTTGCAAAATGTGTTGATTTTGTCATTCTAGAGTAGACTAATAACACCAGTGCTCCTTGTGCTTTTTTTATTTTATTCTAGAGCTTACATGTTTACTAAACCTTCAATTTTAGGGATGCCCATATACAGTGCATTCAGAAAGTATTCACAGCGCTTCACTTTTTCCACATTTTGTTATGTTACAGTCTTATTCAAAAATGGATTAAATTCATTATTTTCCTCAAAATTCTACAAACAATACCCCATAATGACAATGTGAAAGAAGTTTGTTTGAAATCTTTGCAAATTTATTAAAAATAAAAAACAAAAAAAAGCACATGTACATAAGTATTCACAGCCTTTGCTCAATACTTTGTTGAAGCACCTTTGGCACTAATTACAGCCTCAAGTCTTTTTGAGTATGATACTACAAGCTTGGCACACCTATTTTGGGCAGTTTCTCCCATTCTTCTTTGCAGGACCTCTCAAGCTCCATCAGGTTGGATGGGGAGCATCGGTGCACAGCCATTTTCAGATCTCTCCAGAGATGTTCAATCGGGTTCAAGTTTGGGCTCTGGCTGGGCCACTCAAGGACATTCACAGAGTTGTCCTGTAGCCACTCCTTCGTTATCTTGGCTGTCTGCTTAGGTTCGTTGCCCTGTTGGAAGATAAACCTTCACCCCAGTCTGAGGTCCAGAGGGCTCTGGAGCAGGTTTTCATCAAGGATGTCGCTGTACATTGCTGCATTCTTCTTTCCTTCGATCCTGTCTAGTCTCCCAGTTCCTGCCGCTGAAAAACATCCCCACAGCATGATGCTGACACCACCATGCTTCACTGTAGGGATGGTATTTGCCAGGTGATGACTGGTGCCTGGTTTCCTCCAGACATGATGCTTGCCATTCAGGCCAAAGAGTTCAATCTTTGTTCAAACTTTGGTCTGAGAGTCCTTCAGGTACCTTTTGGCAAACTCCAGGCGGGCTGTCATGTGCCTTTTACTGAAGAGTGGCTTCCGTCTGGCCACTCAACCATACAGGCCTGATTGGTGGAGTGCTGCAGAGATGGTTGTTCTTCTGGAAGGTTCTCTCTCCACAGAGACATGCTGGAGCTCTGTCAGAGTGACCATCGGGTTTTTGGTCACCTCCCTGACTAAGGCCCTTCTCCCCCGATCACTCAGTTTGGCCGGGCGGCCAGCTCTAGGAAGTGTCCTGGTGGTTCCAAACTTCTTCCATTTAAGGATGATGGAGGCCACTGTGCTCATTGGGACCTTCAATGCTGCAGAAATGTTTTTGTGCCCTTTCCCAGATCTGTACCTCGATACAATCCTGTCTCGGAGGTCTACAGACAGTTCCTTGGACTTCATGGCTTGGTTTGTGCTCTGACATGCATTGTTAACTGTGGACCTTATATAGACAGGTGTGTGCCTTTCCAAATCAGGTCCAATCAACTGAATTTACCACAGGTGGACTCCAATCGAGTTGTAGAAACATCTCAAGGATGATCAGTGAAAACAGAATGCACCTGGGCTCAATTTTGAGTGTCATGGCAAAGGCTGTGAATACTTATGTACATGTGCTTTTTTTGTTTTTTATTTTTAATAAATTTGCAAAGATTTCAAACAAACTTCTTTCACGTTGTTATTATGGGGTATTGTTTGTAGAATTTTGAGGAAAATCCATCCATCCATCCATCTTCTATACCGCTTATCCTTCCTTCAGGGTCACAGGGAAACCTGGAGCGTATCCCAGGGAGCATCGGGCACAAGGCGGGGTACACCCTGGACAGGGTGCCAATCCATCGCAGGGTACACAATCATTTACACATTCACACACCCATTCATACACTACGGACACTTTGGACGTGCCAATCAGTCTACCATGCATGTCTTTGGACTGGGGGAGGAAACCGGAGTACCCGGAGGAAACCCCCGCACCACGGGGAGAACATGCAAACTCTGCACACACAGGGCCACGGTGGGAATTGAATCCCCGACCCTGGAGGTGTGAGGCGAACGTGCTAACCACTAAGTCACTGTGCGCCCATTCTGAGGAAAATAATGAATTTAATCCATATTGGAATAAGGCTGTAACATAACAAAATGTGGAAAAGTGAAGCACTGTGAATACTTTCCGGATGCACTGTATACAGTTATATATACGTATAATATATAATAATAATAAGTACTTATGAATACATAAACTGGCTACTATAAATTCTATTACAAGTGCATTTATAATTCATGAAGTTTTTATAGGTTGTAGTTCCTCAGATACACTTTCCTTCATTTTGTGTTCCTTGGGTGAATGGAGTGCTGCTAAATTTAGGAGGCACGGCCCTGTCCTGTTTTTTCTCACTGAATTATGGTCTGTTGTGTCTGGATGCCATAAAAGTCCATGTTTCATCAAAAGAACACAACACACTGTGCCCTCAACGTTCATGCTGGCATTTGTACCCTTTCTAAAGCTCATTGTGCAATATTGAATATGGATATGGGAATACAAAACCACATCAGAGACATAGATTCATCCAACTTTAATTCAACCTTTAATTAGTTAGTTTGCTAACATACTACTGGTCAAAACCCAATTATATATAAAATCTAACAGTCTATTGAATCTGTGACTATTTTATTCAATATTCATAAAGCTACAGTGCATGAATAGATTTGATGTGTAATAGTTTGCGATTATAATAATGAGTGTAAGTGGAGGGAAGAAGAAGTAATAAAGGCTGATATTATGCATTTTTGTTCACTTGAGGTGAATTTTAATGCAGGTCAGGCTGCATAATCTCTTGCCAGCTGTTTAATTCAAAATTCTATTCATCTGCAACACATAATTACCCAGCTGAAACTCTCTACTGGAATAAAAAAAAAACCATAATACAATAATTTGCTAAAAAATCTCTACGATAACAAAGCCTTAGCATAGTATGACTGCTGCTGCTGCCTCTTTGCACTGTACTTAATTCTATTTCTCTGTTGTGATGTCATGCCTGGCTTGTGTGTGTGTGTGTCCTTCTGGCTGCTGTAGTCTTTTTGTCATGCATAGGCAATGTTGAATATCAAGATGCAAACAGATCTCAAAGAATAGCTCGAGGTCACTCCTTCCCAAATTCTTGCTCTCTCTATCCATCTGCTCTCGTGGGCTTTTTTCTTCTCTCTCAACATATATTACTGATCAGGAAACTGTGAGAAATGAACAGTGAGTGAAAGAGAGAGTGGGAGAAAAGAGCGCAAGATCCATTTGGGAGAGTGGGAGTAGAGTGTAGAAAAGAGCTGAGCGGAGAGGATCAGAGTACCCTGACTTTGTAGCGAGAGCTCAGCAGCGCGTGGAGAGTTGAATCGTGACGTGGTAGAATGAGGAGTTTCTTCCGATGTGATCAGTCTCCAGTACACGCTCAGAAGCGCTCCCTCATGCACACATTGTGACATCTCTTCTAACCAATACTGATCTTCTGTAGAGAGCACTGGGTCATGCCTGCCTACTGGAAAGCAATTATATCTGTCTACTATCTCTACAACTGCTTCTGTCAGCTTCTGGGCTGAAAAGGACGGGAATTACCTGGAGAAACTTTAAAGAGGGGAAACCCCCTTAGTACCTGCTGTGAGGAGATTTTAGGACATCTTGAGCTCCCCCTCATTGCGTTAAGCCTGCCCATTGTATTTTACCGGCACCATGCAGGTCTCTTTTGTGTGCACAGACCACCGGGCTGTAAGCCGTAGTACAGAGGATCGGTTGAATCGGCAGAATGCCAGTAGCCCCAGCCTGGGCACCAAGAATAAGTTTCGCACTGTGGCCATGGTGGCACGCAGCCTGGGCCAGCTCTCTGTGCAAAACCTTCCTTCATCCAGTGAACACTACGTCCGGAACGGCATGAAATATAGGTAAGAGGAATCACATGCAGTCAATATATATTAAGGGTAAACTATAAGGAAGGACAGGGTGCTGTTTCTGGCAGATGTGATTGTGTACCTTTGTGGTTTTTTGTAGAGTGTCATTTTATTAGTGTTTTTAAAAAATATATTTAAAAAAAAATTCTGGGAAATTCATTCCTTGCCAGACAGATGAAGCTAAACCAGTCAGAATTCTTTCTTTCTTTTCTTCTCCTTCTTCTTTTCATTTATTTATTTGTTTGTTTGTTTTACAAAATAATTCACAAACTGCACCCTCCCATATAATACATGAAATTAACACACAAAATCTCTAAAGAGGAATAAGCACAAGACCCAGCAACAAAAAAAGGGACTTTTTAATGGTATGAAACCCAATTTGCATAGGACAGAATTAAAAATGCAAGGTCTAATAGATCAACCACTGACATGTAATTTTTTTTTAAACACTGTACTTAACAAAAAAAGTATTTTTCCCAATAGATGTACAGTGTGCCATTCTCAAATTAAATCTATTCCTCACTCATTCTTCAGTTCTGTAATTTGACTAAGAGCACATCAAAAGCACTTTGTAAGAACGTAGGATAATGTACACTATATCTTACCTTCATATTAACCTAATGTGTAACTGAACACCAGTCCTTTCTCTGAAAGGCAATCTCACCACGTATTGCTATTCCAAATGGCTTTTGTCTTCCACACTTTCACATCTAATTGATTCCTCCATAATTGCATATTTCAAAAGTGATGCATTCTGCATTGAATAAGACGGTATTTTCCAAAATGGTATGTTTTTAGTTCATAAGAATCACTACAAATTGCAGTTTTTCAACTTCTATGGAGTGTTATGTTTTAGATTTCCATGTCAGAATGTCAGATATTCACCATTCAAATTGTATCATATTATACATGAATCATTCTTGTGGCTTTTCACTATTCGAGCAGCTTTTAAATCACCCCATCCGTTTATTTTGCACCCTTTAGTGCTAATATCTATTGTCACCACCTTTAAATGTATTTTTAAAGCTATGATATTGGTACTATGGACATAAAATCTACTTTTTAGTCAGCTAAGGTTAGTATCTTATTTTCTTTTTTATTATCTCGTCAGCCTTTGTGTTAAATATTACATGTATAAGAGTCTGATGAAATCTGATCAGATCAGAACAGCTACCCTAAATGACACAGGAGCCTCAGTAGTATAGAGGACATGTCTTTGCTTTGCTAACATGAAGATATAGCTCTCAGTGTCACTGTGTGTACATTCTCATAAATGGCTTTCTTTCATATGCACAAAAACTTGTATGGGTAGAGCAGGCAGCATATTTGATCAGTGTCTGTTTTAGTTTCAAATGAGATCCCTCTTGGGTATGCAGTCATGGTGTTCCATCCTAAATTGGCAGTGTGATTTGAAAGTACCCCCTGCACACTCTCTTTCTGATTGGTGTGTGTCTGTGAACTCCCAGGCAAATAAGTGCGCTCTGCAGTGCTCCCTCTTCCCCACTGTGGAATGAATGAATTAATGATAAGAAGCCCCTTTTCTTCTTTACCTCTCACATCAGTAAGAGTGGAGAAGAAAGAGAAGAGATGAGAAAGTAGAACTAAGAAGCAATTTGTATAAGTACATACTATAAACCAAATAATTTAGTATATAAACACCAGTGGTTCCTGTCTTCTACTTCTTTAGCTGTAAATAGTAGAGTCACTTCAATCTGACTGGCCAGTAATGAAGATGGATTCATGCTGCCATTACACAAGCCCTTCACAGTCTGTTTGACACAAATCCATCAATTTCAAGTGCTAGGGCAGAAAGAGTTGAATTCAGAATATCAGACCAGGAGGTTAATGGAGATTAAATAAAGTATTAAGAAGTAGTGTTATTTATTCAAGATTTATTCAAATTAGGTTTAGTATTTAGTAAATTCCATGTTTTCTCAGGGTTTTTAGTCAACCAAGTCATGTTGAATGTCTACTAAAAAAATTATTCAGTGGTTCAGTAAATATGACAAAAACAAATGTGATTTTTACACAAAAAAAACCTAACTAATTATTAGAATTATTTAAATGCTGTGTTCTGTACCAAATTATTTCATGTAAATATGTGGATAATACTAAATATGACTAAATATGACTGCATTTACTCATTGGCCTGCTACATCTGTTTGGAACCATTAAACGTGTTAATGACCATTTAGTAGTAATGATACTGTTTAGGTGATGTGTTCTTTTTAATTGTTGTTGAGATTTATGTAATTAATTTAGCTCAAATCTGAGCAAAATGTACTTATGAAACAATTAAAATACTAATTACATTTACTTATTTTTTTTTTAGGAGAATAATCATTCATGCCATGTAAATCTTACTCAAAATATCCTTAGTTAAATTTAGTTAAAACTTTTGTGTAGAGATTGTTACCACACTTTTCTTGAGTAAATTTCACGCAAATTTTTTTTTCTTCTGTGTAGTAAGTTAAAGTGACTGCTTTTGCATTATAATCCTGGGGACATTTTACCACTCGTCTTCATCAGTTGTTCACCAGTGATGTATTCAAGATTATATCATAGATCTGTTTGGTTTAAGTTACTAGGGAGGTAATGTTTTCATAGAAATTATTCATTGCTAACTGGTTTTATTTTGATAGATGTTAATGAGTTATGTTCTGAAGTCTGAGAAGGATACATATGGTATACATACATACAGGCATATGTGCGTCAGATGGCCTGTCCCAAATGGACCAGTTAAGGTCCTAATGGGCCTTGTTTGCGCATTCCTTGCAAGGCTGTAGGATGTCCCATTTAGTTCTTTAAAAGAGTGCCCATGAGCTCGCTATATAAGCACTTTGGTGAGGACCACAATAAAGAAAACTCTTCAGGGGTCTCTTACACAAAACCCCTTCCACTTGCAGTGCTAGGACCATTCAATAATTGAGCAGAGAATAGCAAGTTAGACAAAACAAGAGAAAAAGATCTTCAAGTTAAGATGAAGTTAGAGTCCTAAGGTGTCTTTTGTTATTAAATTAACTTGTTAATTTAATTTGCCTTAGATGTTTACCCAATTAATGTCTATAGCCTACATCATTCTAGTGTATATTGGGCTACTGCATGCATCCATGAGAGTCGCAAAATATATAGTACTCGCAAAATATACAGTATTGGCAGTCACATCCATGATGCGGAGTTAAACCAAGTTTGCACCAAACAGCTGTTAATGGTACTGAACACTACTGGGCCACATTTGTGCACTAAATTGTAATATACAAAACGAAGACAAAAATGTTCTGATTACAATACATACAGTATATATTAGTAAATTAATGCTTTTATTCACCATTGTTGCCATTGACTGGATGCAGGTATATGCTACCTGTATGTGTACAAACATTCTGAGTCAGTCTAGAGAGGCTGTTTGCAGGAACTCAGTTGACTTTCAAGCTACAAATGAAGATATTAACAAAAGAATGCCATTAGTTAGTTCAGCTTGACATTAGAGTTGCTCAAAGTGTTGATCATCACTGAACTCATAAGCATTACCATTTACCTCATGACTGTTCAGCTAAAGACACAGCGAAAGCAATGATGAACAGTAGGAGCATTTTGCTCCTAAATGCTGCACTGCTACATTTAGAAAAGATATCAGAAATAACATTTGCACTTGCACCAACTTAGGATCACATATAAAAATATTCTTTATTAAACTGGAGTGGTTGTAAATCTGTGTTGGTCCATATCTGTAAACTGGATCAGTTCTGATATTGGACCATTGTGCAAGATGACACTGTGGAGGTGCTGCTATGTCAAGCAGATGGAGTGCGATTTGTGACCCAGTAAGGAAGGGCTATATTGGAGAATACTGGTGAAGAACTGCTACTCTTAGACTGTCAGCTAAGGAGTAGCATTGTTCTGAGGCCCTGGAGCAGCTGTTAACATATATCTAGGGTTACCTACACCTACCAATTCCCTAGTCTATGCTTTATCCTGCAAGATTTAGCTGAACATCACATTTGGAGTGAGTGGAATCAAACCTATTACACAGTACCAGGAATAAATTGTATTTAGATAAATCACTGAAACAGAAAACTCTTCATTCACTGGGGAATTCTGTCACACTTCCTTACAAATAGGAACAAGTCAGCAGGCAGTTGTGTCAAGCATGAATGGCTACAGTTTTTTTGGACTGGAGCTAGTGAGGACAGAAGATATACATTACTGCAGATTCTGCTGGGCCACATATGTCCCTTTAATTCTCTATTACCAGTGCTATCTGTGGAGATTTGCCTTGTCTAGAACATTATTTGTTTAGAATAGTTTTTTTTCAGTAATCATTGAGGCTGTATGCGCAGAGTTTTTTTTGTGTTACTTCAACATAGCATTAAAAACCAAGCAGCAAGGTTTAGTGTGGGTAAAGTCATAAGAAGATCAAGAATGCAGGCCAAGGCCCAAAAAAGGGAAAAAAGAAACGCAACAAGCCAGAGAACTAATCATGTACAGACTGAAGACATCAAGTAACATGAAACATAGGAATTATGAGATATAGAACTGAGGTCAGAAGGTTGGGCATTCAAGCCCCAGCACTGCCAAATTGCCACTGTTGGGCCCTTGAGCAAGGCCCTTAACTCTTTCTGCTCCAGGGGTGCTTATCATGACTGACCCTGCACTCTGACCCTAGCTTGCTAACAATTTTGCCCAATTCCTCCTGAACCACTTTTCTCTTGGCTTTAGGCAACCTATATGGCTACTGGTTATGCACAGCCATATGCACAGGGTTGGTGGAACTGAGCAGGGGAGAAAACTAAACTTTTGTCTCCAAAGTTCAAAGAAAAAATTTTTTCAACACTCAGTTCACTTTTTTATTTAGACTTTTTCAAGCACCAGCTCACGGACCATCACCCCTCTACACCTATTTACATTATAAAATCATTTATATTAATGATTGACTGTGATATATGGAGTATGTGTTAGTGATCCTGAAGTTCTTGAAATAGGCTAGCTTGTCTGATATTTCACAGGAGCATTTGGTCACTACACCAAAAAGGAGGTTAGACAGTTCCTGGGGTGGCACCTAATCTGATACATCCTGATGGCTTACATCTGTTTGGAGCTTTCTTCACCTGAAAATCACTTGCTGATGCTAAGGATGGCAATGTGAGGATCACTCATTGGGATCTAGCATTACAACCTTTTAAATTTATAGTGTCCACAGGCTAGGGGCACTGATTGTGGTGGAGTTCTTTTCTGTTAGCAGGGTCAGAGTGGAGAGGGGATGGCCAGTGGCTGGATGGATCCTTGGCTTGCATCGGCGGTGGTGGTATGTAGGACATGGTGCATAGTTTAGCTAGAGTTTATAGGATATGGTGTGATTTGGAGGATGGTCTGAAAAGCTGATGGCATATTTGTACACTTATGTTTTTTACTTTCTCTTCCCACAATGAGCAATATGTGGGTGAGCAGTGTGTGACACTGCGAATCAGAAATATAAGTGTGACGCAAGAAAATTAAATAAAAAAACATTGATAGAAGCTCTCTTAACACCTCCCTCCATCACTTGGATTAAGACTTCACACAGTTGATCATAAGCATGTTTTATTTAACTGTACTTCTTCATCTGTACATCCAGATAATAGAATCAACCATATGAAGGTTAGCTTCCTGGCTATGCAGTGCTGATTGATTTTGTATTGAGTCTTCCTCTTCTTAGAATATAAGTGTGCCAGTATGTCTTCCAACTGAACTTAGCTGACAGTGTTTAGCCAGCTGCAATGTTGACAGGTTTTGTGTGTTTGCATGCTGGGGCTTAATTAAGACATCTACCAGCTTTTGATAGTGCCAACCTTGAGGAAATAATCAATTGCCCACTTTTTTGTTCTATCAGGCAGAAGAGCCTTATTGCATTGTTTGTATGTGGAATAATCTTCCACTAGAGGATTATTCATACAATATACTCAGCCCGATTATGAATAATAAGTTGTATGGTTATAATAAGACACAAGGTTTGATGAATATGAGTGCATTTATAGAGCAGATGTACATTTACAGATTTGGCAGTTACTCTTATCCAGAGCAACTTACAGAAGTGCTTTGTAGTCTCCATCAAAAGCATATCTAAGAGTCTAAGAATACTATCAAGGTAAAACCTTGTTAGAAAGAATTTAGTGCTTAGTGAAGAGGTAGGCCTTCAATATTCATGTTAAGACAGCCGGTGACCCAGCTGTTCAGACAGCCAGGAGAACTTCATTCCACCACCTGGGTGCCAGTACAGAGAAAAAGATTGATGCATACCTTCCGTGTATCTTGAGGTTTGATAAGTGCCTTCAGATAAATTGGAGCTGGTCCATTTTTGGCTTTGTAGGCAAGTGTTTGAAATCTTATGTGGCCAGCTCCAGGATGCCAGAAGATGGAATAAAGCAAGGGGATGTTGTGTGAAATCTTAAGGAGTCATGCGGCTGCATTCTAGATCAGTTGTAAGGGTGGGATTGCATGCAAGGAAAGACCTGCAAGAAGAGAGTTGCAGTGTATCAATCTAAGGATTGAAAAGGATCTGAGTTCCCGCTGTGGTAGGAAATGTACAGATCCTCTTAATGTTGTAAAGAAGAACCCTTCATGAGTCAGATTAACATGAAGGATCGTTGTCTGGAACTACTCCCAAGGTTCATTGACAGATCTGAGAGTTCTGCAGGGAGATAAGTTCTTGACACAATGATTAATCTCCAAGGATATACAGCAGTTCAATCTTTCTGGGATTAGTTGCCAGTACTGAGATTCTCTGGCTATTCGGGCTGATATCTCTACAAAAACACGAGTGTCTGAAGGAGAAAGGGAGCGTATAAGCAGAGTATCATCAGCATAGCAGTGATATGAAAAATCATGTGAGGATATTACCTCACTGAGAGAGCAGATATAGAGGAAGAACAGAAAAGGACCAAGCACTGAGTCTTGTGGAAAACCAGTGGAGAGTCTGTATGGAGTAGATTTGGATCCTCCTGACCATCCCTCCAGGTAAATAGCAGACTGCCACAACACTGTGGCATTAATTCGATAGCTTGTGAAGAGTCTTGTGACTGACCATGTCAAAGCTTGCTGATAGGTCAAGTAGGATGAGGACTGATGATAGTTTGGCTGCTCTAGCAGTATGAATCATTTCTGTGGAGGGTGCCATTATAGAGCCATACTGGTTACGATCATGGTAATTGTTGTCCTGAACTTTTCCTCTCTTGTGATTCAGAAGGGCAGTTGAAGGTCAAGGCAGTAGAAATCTCCAGGTAGAGTACGTAAGGTACCAGTAGAATTGCAGAGACTATGGAAGATGTCCAGCTATTCTATTAAATTTCATTTGCCCCTGCCAGTTTCTTGTGGAGTATGAGAGAAAGCAGCTGGTGTTGCTGAATTCTCTGAAGTGATCCAGGTTTATTTCCAGGTCTCAGTCAGTGCCAGAAAGTGGAGAGTGTAAAGGGAAACTAAAGCTGAGATGATGTCAGCTTTGGATGACAGAGTGGCAGTTCCAGAGCCCACCTACCAAGAGTGTTTGAGACTGAGACAACAATATAGGGTAGATGACATTGCTGGTAGTACAGCCTCTGTATTGTGGCAGTTTCCTTCAAGGCTGAGGTGATACTTAGTCAGGCAGAAGTCCAGTCTAATGTGAAGGATAGCTTAGGAAGGGTTAAGCTAGAAAGTGTAAATTGGGATACACTACCTAATCAGTGTTTCTCTTTTGAGGGTGCAGATGCATCCTCAATATTTCCACGTAAGCCCTGCCACAGTTCTCACCTTAAGGGAGCCTAAATTCTTGACTACCACCTTAAGACAACTAATAAGCAATTTACCAACAGACGCACTAAAGCAATACTAAAGTTAACAATCCTATAATCAACAGAGCCAAGCAGATATGACACTAAAGATTCAAAAATTAAGAATAAAATCTAATCACTGAAGCCTCATTAAGTTCATCATGCACAGAAAGTGAATTTGTGCACACTTAGCTATCAATTGATCATTTACAGTTGTTATTCGTGTTTATAATAAATTCATTGTCCAATACACATAATACACAATAGACAATTTACACTATACATACTCATAGAGAGTAAGGCCTTAAATGAAGCTTCAGGCTCCAATGAATGAGGTCTCAGCCAGTGTAAATGAATGAGTTGTGGAAAGAGTAAACTGAAAAGCTTGATCTGCACTATAATCAAATATAATTACTATATTTAAATACATTTTCATTATTTGGCAGTGAACTTCAGCTGATGTTCAATTTGTCTGAAGGAGTTTTGTACTCAATGCCAAAGTATACTTCTGGGTTCTGTGCACAGCATTTAGGAAAACAAAATAAACCTATAGAAAACTACAAAGTTGAAAAACAAAAAAACAAATAACACAACAACCTTAAGGATTAAAGAAACTTCAACTCCATGTGTATCAGCTTCACATGAATTAATGTACTCAGACAAATAGCATCAGCATCACTATTAGTCAAGTCAGTTGCCTTTGTACAGTAAATGCAAATGATTAGACATAGTTCTCTTAATGCAAAAGAGTAGTTCTGTTAGGGCCATGGTGCTCAGAACAGTGAAACATTTATGTGGTAGGAATAATGTTTAAACATCTATGTGCATATGGATCTTTAAATTGTGTTTTAACAAGTTTACTACCATTATTCTAGTGAGTTATACAGTCAAGGCAAGCAAGAATACAGGAGGACATTAGAGTAACAGTGAATTTAATGATCATATATGTTGTGGATCAATATTTATAATGGAACACATTACAGTAGTAGTAGTGAAAAAGAATACAGGTCAGACATGATACTAGGTCAGTCATACTGAAAGTCTGTCAAGACAAAGTGTCTATATTTTCAGATTGCACAGCCATTCTCCCACTGCTGCTCTTTTGCTCATACAGTGAACACTATTTGCGTTGTTATTTACCATCAGCCAATTGTGACATTTGGCTCAGAGTCTTTAAGGCTATTTGGAGGCTCCATGATGATTTATGATATATGTTGATTTATGTTAGTAATTCACAGTAACCTGAGGCTCGAGCTTATCCTCAGGTTACAGTGGACTACTGACAGGATTGATGTGTATGAGGTGCCTCGTGTGCACGGAATCATATTTTTTGTTTTGTTGTGGATGGTGTGATTCTCTATGATCCGCTGGCCATTCATCATCACCTACAGTTTTATGTTGACAAACTGTAATTAGTCATGACCGTAAATGAGGCAGGTAGGCACATTGGTCAAGACTGTCCTGTCTGGCAATGGGGAGCAGTAACAGGACATTCTATAAAGATGATGGAACATCGATATTTGGATAAATTATGACCTTCCCATGTCAATCCACTACTGATATTAGGGGCCCTCTGGACTTTGATTCAGATAGAAGAATTCCCACATGTTATTGGGTAGTGCGAGTGTGGTATTATCACAATTTAGCTTAGACACCTTATACACTAGTATTTGTGTGTGTGTGTGTGTGTGTGTGTGTGTGTGTGTGTGTGTGTGTGTGTGTGTGTATGAGCTTAAATTGCATGACTAACAGTCCATGATATGTTGTTATATCCTTGATTGATGAGGGAAGTAATGATATTATTTCAGGGTCAAAATGGACTGCTTATAATCATTTGCAGAATAAAAAAATGATGCTTACCAAACTGCATCTGTAAAGAACATTTTGTCCTATCCATCAAGGGAAAAGGTGTCTTACATTTTTAGCCAGCAAATGGGTTTTTAGGGCTGTTATTTTCCTCGCATCATTTTTTTGTTTTCCTTAGTGAATTATATTACAGTTATTTCACATGAGGCAGAGAATTGTAGGAATTCATTTCTATAGTGAGAAGAAGTTACGATTAGAAGTCCTGGACTAACTCAAGAATCCAGGAAGGGCTAGTTTTTCTCCCATTGCAGAAGAAAATTCTCCTTCAGCATCTTGGAAAATATCATCAAGGAAGTTGTCATTCATCCCTCAACCCTGAACATTTGTCTAGGAACCCTAATTTTCATTGCATGTCATAACTCACTGGACTTTATTTTAAATCAGAGGTGTTATTTCTTTCTGGGTTAATGTTACCCAGTATTACTGCTAAAGAACCAACTGATCCTACATAGTCTGCTTGGAGTGATACTCTATTTGCTATCTTCCATAATTAAAGGGGACCGAAGATGTCCATGTGCGTCGCGTCATTCTAGAATTTCAGTTAGGATCTTCTGGCATCAACATGCCCCACTTGAAAAACACACCACTCTCCTTCAGTGTGTGCAGTATGTGGATGGCACTGTAATTATAATAGTGCCATCAATTATAGTGAATTTGGCTCAAAGAAAAGGAAAAGGTGAAATTTTATATTACTATATGCAAAATGTTCTTCAGGGTCATTCATTATACCACTGTGCTACCAAGTTCTTATAATCTGTGCACCCAAGCTCTAGCCTATGAATAAGCAATCTGTCAAAAAGTTTGGCTCCACTTCTCATAACTGGTGCAATTTTCATTTCTCAAACAAGATCACATAATTCTCAAATGTTTTCACAGTCTAAAATGATTTCCTGTGACACCCCAACTGTCTTAATATGATGACATCACTTTTTTTCCTGAATAATTTTTTATGTGTATGTCCTCATGAGTTCCTTGTATGAGAACAACAGGACATCACTTTTTACTTCCTGTGTGAAAACATTATTTAGTTATCAAGATAATTCACTATGCATACAAAAATGTTCAGGTCTTATGAGTCTGTCCATTGTTTCTGTTGTTTATTGGAGCCAATGTTTCTGTGCTTTATCAGATCAAATGTATAACATGAACACAAGGCTCTGTACAGCATTGTTAACAGGCTATGCTCATCAGTTTTAGTCCATACAGCAGCTGGCCTTTTTGAACAGATCTCCCTCCCAGTAACTGTATCTCATCTAACCAGTTAAAAATTTATCACTGGTATTCTAGGCCTCCATACTCAATGATAATATGATTTAAGAGGATATCCTCCTAATAGCCAGTAAGAGATGACATTGCTGACAGCATGTTTACTAGACATGAATATCTTGTGAATATCAGATAGTTATATAAGATATTGAATATTTGGAGTATGTTGATAAGCTGTCATTACTTATAGAGTATGTCAATCATCCTTGTAATTCTAGCTACATTTCTCTTCAATGCATTTGGGGAAAAAAGTGTTTGTGTGCTGATCAACATTTTAATTTCCACTTCTGTAATCCACATGAATTCACAGACATTTCTTCCTTATGATTCTTCATTTGCCAGACTGCCTTATTCAGATTAGATCTGAAGACCAAGATGATCACAAAAACTTGCATGCGGTTTTGAATTGTTGATTTCATGAAGGGTACACCCATGTTTAAAAGATTTATAGATTTAAAAACAAAAAAACATGGTTGATGCAAACTTGCTTTTGACTGTAAATCTACTGGTATCTGATCTAATGGTGCTTATCAAAATTGCAATTGCTAAAGTTTGATGCCAAAGAGATTTACTGCCGGTCAGTATCATCCAGTGCATGCAATCAGTGGCACTGTGAATATTGCATTTCTGGCATTCATATTTGTAGCAGTGAAGTGGTGTCTGTTCATTTCAGAGCCGGTTTGTGTTGGTGTGCCTCAGTCTGCTCACATTCACTACTGTTATTTAATCTGTATTACCTCATAGTGTTGTAATTTATTATTGATCACATAACACTGAAACTTATACATAAATTATATCACTTAAAGATATCCTCATGGGACTAATTGCTTATGTTATTCCCACATCATTGTGCCTAATATAAAATGCTCTAACGCATTTAATACTTTAAATCTTTTAACGAGGCAACTGCTCAGCATGTGAAGGTTATCTTCACATCTTATCTTCCATGTGTGAAGGTACAGCACACTGAATAAAAGTACTAGTCATAAAAGCACTGTGCGGCTGTTTCTGTGCCCTTGGCAGTGTAGTCACATGGTAATTTGTAAGATACAGTATATAACCTTGGCTCCATAGAATCTTGGAGGATGCTGAACAAAAGAGTCAGCCGAAGCTCTGATTGGCTGTTCTTGGTTAAAAAAAAAAAAGCTCTGTTTCTAAGCTAGATTCAGTAGAAGCCACTGATTGTAGCCATACCAGAATCTGGTATAATCTGGACATTGACCATGTTTAAAAAAAATGTAACTTTGAGCTTATAGACATTATTCAGATGACAGAGCTCAAATCAATCCTTAAACTGCCATTGAACACAGGTCACAGATTACAGTGTGCAAACTGCACCGTTATTATAAGTGAATGTAATATAAACGGACTCCACAATGTGTTAATCCATTGAAGGTGACAATGCACAAAACATCATGATTGTTTATATTATGCAATATGTAAACATTACTTTAACTATACTGTTAAGCATACTTCATTCATTTTTTATTCGTTTTCAGTAACCACTTTATTCTGGTCAGGGTTGTGGTGGATTTGAATCCTCTCCTGGGAACACTGGGCATGATGCGGGAATGCACCCTGGATGGGGGGCTAGTCCCATTGCAGGGCACCATGCGCACACCCATTCACACCTATGGTCATTTTAGAGTAACCAGTTCACCTACCAGTTATTGGGAGGTGGGGAAAACAACAGAAACTGAAACCCATACAAACCACACAGACAGTAACCTCAGCTCAAGATCTAACTGAGGGCCCTTAAGCTGTGGGGTGGCAACACTCCCAATTTGCCCCTTTGCCCCATGACTAACATTGCCATATAGTGTCATGATAGTATTGATGTAGGATTTGATTTGAATAATTTGACTGGTGTCCCTTCTGCTTTCAGAAACCTTGGAAAGTCTGGCTTACGGGTGTCATGTCTAGGGCTGGGTGAGTATAGTGTATGTTTTCTGATACTGTTTTATGTCTTACATCATAGCTTTCCAATATCTGTGCTTGAAGATGTTACGCAAGTAATATTGAACTGAGTTAAATTCAGTTCTTGGGTAATTGAGTAGGAGATGTGTAGAACTGGTACTCTGAAAACAGTTTGGTTCCATGTTCTGACAGTTTGTGGGATCTTTGCAGGCACATGGGTAACCTTTGGAGGTCAAATCACAGATGAGGTATTGTGTAATTCTTTATGATCATCAATCTGTAATGTACACTACACACTGTTAAGTTAGCAACTTAAAGTTTTATGTAAATATGTACATAGAGATTCACAGTGGCAGTACACAGACACTTAATTTGATTTTCATTCTAATTTACATTATCAGAATTACATAGTAAGCACATTTCACATATTTGAAGTTGCCCATTTTATCTTGTGTAGCTCTTTCCTGGCTGGGGCTTTTCAATAATGTCTAGACTACCCTATTTAAAGCAAATACTTTACATAATTTTGCTGTCATCTGTAAAACAGCATAAAATCAAGGGACAACAAAAGTGTAGTTTAGATCAATAAGATGACATGCAATTGAGAAGAATTACTGATATATTGAGCAATTTGTGTACCAAATTTCATTTAATGTGATCATGAGACTTGAAAGTTATGTACACAATAACTCAACTTTGTGAGGATATGGCCTTGAAGGACTGAACTTTTAGTTTTTTCCCAATTACTTTAATTATGCAGATCTTCTGTATGGTTATCTCCATTCATTCTGCTCAGGATTTTATTTGTTCCATTTTCTTTTATCCTCACTCTTCCCAGATAGCAGAGCAGTTAATGACGCTGGCATATGAAAATGGGATCAACCTGTTTGACACAGCTGAGGTGTATGCTGCGGGCAAGTGAGTGCTTTCTTTATCTTCTTCATCATTCACTCCTCTAAGGCGCAGAATGCTCACATGCTGTAATTCTAACAGGAGGCATGATGGACTATTCCTTCGTCAGTGATGAACAATGTTGGTGTGTTTTTATTAGCACATTAGTTAAGTGTGTCATTATGTATAGTTTGCACCACAATATTTTTTTTCCATGAATGTAATCTTCTTGCAGTTTTTTGAAGAAAGGATCTGCAGACAATCTAATTATTTTCAAGCCTTTAGAGCAATGTAATTCATTGTCATATTCTTTTGTCTCTGGACATGTAGTTTCTGTAATTCACTGAGTGATGAATTTTATATAAAAGGATTTACAAGACACTTATATAATATATAATTTAATTTAAATATATAATTTAAGAGTATGTTTTTTTTAATCCAAAACCTCAGGGAAAAGTTACACCTAAGAATGGTAGAATGACAAAAATGCATTGTAGAATATAAGAGGCAGGCTGGTAAATGTACATATGTATAAATCACATCACAATGTGATGCCTAGACAGCTTCTGAGCTATACCCACTTACTGATTTTGTCAAACGAGAAACAACACCATAGCTCTGTTTATGACACTATTCATTTGTAAAACACCCAACTGAACACTGTAATTCCATATTTGGATAAAGTCTATTCATGCATACCAACATGATGGATCAGGCTGGTTCTTCAAATCTGGCCCCTGAGGTCCACTGTCCTTCAGAGTTTATCTCCAATCTCAAACTCACAATTTTACAGCAGAATGCTACTATAGACTTATTTCTGTGAACATTTCAGGTTTGTATCTGGTCCCCCACCAGAGATATTCAACCCAAAAGTGAGGGAATTTTTTTTTTTTTATTGCACTTCCTCGCCCCATTAAAAAATTAAGATAAGTCTCAAACCTGAAATGTTCTGGATGCACAAAAAATAAAAATAAAAAACTGAGACTCAAACCCTTCCCATTATAAAATGACCCTAAAGGTGGAACTGTGAGCAATCTTGAGCATTACATTTGGAATTACTCTAAGTTCTAAGTCTAAGGAACATGAATGTGCAAGATATTCATATCAGATCAGTTTTTGTTCCAATGAGCTACGGCCATTCTGAGCCAAGATACTGAGGTTTCGGTAAACAGCTGTATAACCAAAATTTATTGTTTGCCCTAACACAAAGCTGGTCGTCATAGTTAAACCAAGTAAAACAAACAAACAAACAAACAAACAAAAAAACTGGTATTGCATTGCCCATACATAGAGGTAATCACTTTAAAAAATAGAAAAAATAAAAACGGTCAAGCAACCAACTTTGTAATTATTGCACCACTTGAGATGGAGTGATCCATTTGTGTTTGATATCAAAAGTTAAATATGAGATGATAAATCAGAATTTCAACTTTCGTTTCCTGATATTCACATCTAGTGATGTGTTGTGTTAAACAACTTAGAAAATGTCACCTTTCGTTTGAATCCACCCATTTTTCAAGTGATTAAAAATACTGCAACTTGGGACTGACGAGTGTTTCTTGTTAACCAGGTGAGTCCTGTTAGTAACTCTGAATATCTACTCTTGGTTTGATCCATGGGTTTCACCTTCAGCTGTATTTTTTGTTAAAAAAGGATAAACCCACATCAAGACCAGAGAGCTGTCTATGGGAGAAAAGCAATCCATTTTGAAGCTGAGAAAAGAGGGAAAATCGATCAGAGTCATTACACAAGCGTTGGGCATAGCCAATACAACAATTTGGAATGCTCTGAAAAAGAAAGAAACCACTGGTGTACTAACAACCAGACATCGTACAGATCGGCCAAGGATAATGACAACAGTTGAGGACAGAAACAATATGAAAGCTGTGAAGAATAACCTGTGACATCACCAACAACCTCCACAGGGCAGGGGTGAAGATATCACAATCCACCATTCAAAGAAGGCTTTGAGAGCAGAAATATCAAGGCTGCACTACAAGATGCAAACCACTCATCAGCAGTAAGAATCGGAAAGCCGGATTGGAATTCGCAAAGAAATACAAAGATGAGCCACAAAAGTTCTGGAACCAAGATTAACCTCTACCAAAGTGATGGAAAGGTATGGAGAAAGAAAGGATCTGCTCATGATACGCAACATACAACTCATCCGTCAAGTACGGTGGAGGTAGTGTCATGGCTTAGGCTTGCATGACTGCTGCTGGAATGGGCTCACACATCTTTACTTTTACATATACATTTATTCATTTAGCAGGTGCTTTTATCTACAGTGACTTACAAATGAAGAAATACAAGCAAAGCGATATATCAAGTGGAGAACAGTACAAGTAGTGCTACCATACAAGATTTTTAATTGAGTTCTGGAGAAGCATAGTAGAGGTGTAAGTGCAGAATGTGTGTGTTTTTTAATATATAAAGGGGGAGGGGGGTGGTTACTTATGGTGTAACTCATGATGGTAGCAGCCGAATGAATTTAGAAGACTATAGAAACATTCTGTCTGCCAATTTACTGAGAAATGCTTCCAATCTTATTTTGGAGGAACTTCATGATGCAGCAAGACAATGACCCAAAACACACTGCCAACTTAACAAAGGACTTCATCAGGGGGAAAAAGTGGAAGGTTTTAGACTGGCCAAATCAATCACCAGACCATAACCCAATGAGCATGCATTTCACCTCCTGAAGAGAAGACTGAAGAGTGGACCCCCCCAGAACAAACAGCAGCTGAACAAAGCTGCCGTACAAGCCTGAAAAAGCATCACAAAAGAAGAATGCAACAGTTTGGAGATGTCAGTGGGTTGGTGGTTTGATGCAGTTATTGCAAGCAAGGGATATGTGCGATTTACTTTAAGACTGTTCCAATACTTTTGCTCACATAAAGATTGAGTGGTCTGCCAACAATGGTGCCATATTCTAACTTGTTTAACACATTTGATGGAAATGAAATGAAAAGCTGAAATTCTGATTTATCGCCTCATCTTTTGATCTCAAACTCAAATATCTTCAGTGTATAACCTTGCCATTCCAATATTTTTGGAGGGGACTGTATACACGTGTTTTTGTGTGCATTATGCATCTGTGTTATACTGGGCTAGGCACCTGCTTCTCTCCCTGGTTGCATGAGCAAAATATGTCGGATACCATTGTAAGCATAGCAACACAGATTAACACACCTCTCCCTTATCAGTCATAAGACACCCACTCCTTATTACATTACCCTTCTTTGCTTCTACAGAACTGCTACTGCCACTGATATGAAAAAAATATTCGGTTCCATGAACTGTATCTTACAGAACAATTCTGTTATTTCAGACTACTGTCCAGATAAATACTTTGTGTTTGTCTGAGGAGACTGCAGGGCTTTTTTTCCTCAGGATACTCTAGCATTTTTTGTCTGTATCCGTTCATGTTTCAATAAATCTTCAGTTGCAAAGACTTACTTTGCCTGAATGCAGAAATAATGGAACACATTCATAAAGAACACGCTCTGCACCTTACAGGACAGGGATACTTCATCTGTCATTAAACACACAGAGCTTCTCCCCATCAGCCCAGCCTGCCTTTTACTCAAAATATCCTCTCAGATCAGGAGGCAATCAGTTTATGCCTGTGTTTGATGCTGTGAGATTATTTAATATCACTGCATTCTACCCACTGCTTCATTAGCCTGATTTTTTTGGAATAAGAAGCAGGGGGTCCCTAATGCTCTAATATCTGAAGTAAAATCTTTTAAAGAATGAAATAGTGCACCTTTTGTTCTCACAGTTATAATGTGATAATTGTCTTTTTACTTAAAGGGCCGAAGTAGTTCTTGGCAGTATCATAAAGAAGAAAGGATGGAGGTAGAGACTTTCATTTCTATCTTTTTTCCCTTGTGGGGTTTTCAGTAACAGTACTGTCTTTAAATATGACATGTCAGTGTGGATCATGCTATTTTTTTCTGCTAGAAGAGGACTGCAGACATGGTCTTTATGGAAGAGAATAGAGACTGTATATACAGTACCTTGTGGTTCCTTTCATTTTGACCTACATTCCTCATATATCTCCAACTACCAAAGTTGCAATTCTCACAACCTTCAGCCCACAACCTTATCACATGATCAAGCATCAAGCACCTGCCCCCAGTCAAAGTCAACTGATTAATAGTGGAACTCACCTGTTTGCATCCACACTACTCCTTTTAAACAGTCCAGATGTTTCTTAGTGATGTCACATGCCATCATTGTATCTGTGATGATTTCAAACCTTTGTTATCTGTCTGGTTTGATTAATGTTTTGACCAAATGTTTACATTTACTGATTTAGTCTTGTCTAATCCTGTTGCACATTTGAGTAATGTCTACCCATTTGGTCTACCCTTCTGTTACACTGGTTTTAATGAAACCAGAAAACCTGAACTTGCAGTTGTCTCTTCCTGACCATATTAAACAGTAATGCCAAGCGTCTATGAGAAACTCTATATTAAAAATAAGGCATTCAGTCATTGGTGTTTTCATAATGGTGCTGTCAAATAAATCTTCCAGTCATGTACATTATCACAATGTGGAAAAGGAATGAAAAAAATAGATTGATGATTGTTCAGTCAGTTACACTTTAATGAAACCTAAATGTGGCTAAAGGTGTCATTTGCTGTCTTAATTTGATTATCTGTTGAGTGTGAAACATGGGATTGAATCTTATCTCTATGTACAATTACAGCTTGGTTTAATGAAATAATGTTGAATAATACAATCCAATTACCCAATCCAATTACCCATTGGATTCTTGAATCCAATTACCCATTATGTTTCCTGGCCTTTTCATTAATAAGGGTCTTGGGGCATTACCTGGAACCTGTCCTGGCAAATGTGTTAAAACTTCATCTTCCACAATGTCACTACAAAGGTCTCACTGCACTTGTTCTATTTTTCTTTCACAGACGCTCCAGTTTGGTTATTACCACCAAGATCTACTGGGGTGGAAAGTGAGTCATTGTATGTTTGTGTATATGTGTCACGGTGAAGGTTACCTGTATCTTTGTGCCTGAGACAAGACTTAGAAGTTCAAGCTAGAATTTGGCAAATTATAGAGAGCTCTCACATATAATGCCTGACAATGTATACTGTATGTGTGTGTTCAAGTGAGGTTTAAGAACACCTTGCCCCCCGTGTAGTCCCTCTCCAGGTGACCAGAACCACAGCTGTAATTGTTTCCTGAATGTACTTTGGATCGATGCCACCCATAGAGCATTGCTCTTTTCCGCAACCTAAATTAAAGGTCCTAGGCCAACACTAATGAGAGGCTGTGAGGTGTAATTTTAATGGGCTGAGATTTCCCATTTGTTAAGCAATTTAGAAAATTAAAAAAAAAAAAAATCACTGTGAATAATGATGATGTACACTGCCCAGCCAAAAAAAAAAGGTCACTGTTTAGATTTAAATAAGCAAATACTTAAGAGCCTGTGATTGGATCATTATTGCAGTGATTAATATGTTTCAGCTGGCAACAGTGTAGCTACACACTGATGCATTGTGTAGCTTCTCATTTCTTAAACAACCATGTTGGAAGATGTATCCCATGATCGTGGAAAAGATGTTATTGTGTTTCAGAAGGGGCAAAATATTGACCTGCATCAAGCAAAGAAAACAACTAAGGAGATTGCTGAAATCCCTGTAATTGGGTTAAGAACTGTCCAACGTATTATTAAAACCTGGAAGGAGAGTGGTGAACTGTCAGTTTTGAGGAAGAACTGTGGTCGAAAAAAAAATTACTTTTCAAAATCGTGATTGGAGATCTTTAAAACGCTTGGTGAAGTCACATCATAAAAAATCGACAGTAGACCTCATGGCTATGTGTACTAGTGAAAGTAAGAGCATTTCCACATACACAGTGTGACGTGAACTTACAGGATTGGGACTAAACAGCTGTGTGGTCTAATCAAATAAAAGCGACTTCAGTTTGCTGGGGAGCATAAAGCTTGGACTGTGGAGCAATGGAAAAGGGTCATGTGGGCTGATGAGTCCAGATTTTTGCCTATTTCAAAGCAATGGGTGCATCAGGGTAAGAAGGGAACCACATGAAGCGATGCACTCATCATGCATAGTGCCTACTGTACAAGCCTCTGGAGGAAGTGTTATGATCTGGGGTTGCTTCAATTGGTCAGGTCTAGGCTCAGCAACATTATGTAGCAATAAAATGAAGTGAGCTGAGAACCTGAATGTACTGAATGATCAGATCTGTGTTTAGTGATTCTTCTCTGCTCCAGCAAACTTATTCAATTTAAAAATGTTTAGTAATTTTTTATGTGTGTGTGTGTGTGTGTGTGTGTGTGTGTGTATATATATATATATATATATATATATATATATATATATATATATATATATATATAAGGTAAATCAGGGTGCTTCTTTAAGTGCTTTTCTTTAAAATCACCATAATAGTATATTTTCTGTATACAGTTCATGTGCTTTTAACTTGTTTCTTTACATTATAGGCATGCAGGTTAATACTGATAACAGCATTATTCAAAATAATTTATAATAATCAAATAATTTATTCAATCAATGTGTTTGTTGATTTAACATTTTAACAATTTCAGATTTTGGGATTGGGATTTAGCTGTCAGAATTAGTATACCTGAGTTGGCCTTGATAAGTTTTGAAACTTTGCACAGTTATTGTACTACCATCAATGTCTGTCTTGTGTTTTTCAGAGCAGAAACAGAAAGAGGATTGTCAAGAAAGCATATAATAGAGGGTAAGTCACTACAAATAATCTTTACAGTCCTGAGGAGCTTCTGTTGTACATGGATGAACTGATCTTGTGTTTTCTTTACTTTGTAGGTCTGAAAGCATCTTTGGAGAGACTGCAGCTAGAATATGTTGATGTAGTATTTGCTAATAGACCGGATCCCAACACACCGATGGAAGGTAAGCATGCATGCTGAGATGCTGTACCATCCTGCCTCTCTGTCTGCTTAGGTAGAATGGTTTGCTTAGGGTTTCTGCCACTTCTCACATGCAGCATGGCTACAACAGCCACCCCTCCCGACCCCTTAATGCTCCTCACATTTTTACACTTCGGTGTCATTAATTGTATTATTCTAAGCCCTTTTTGTGTGTAGTTTGTAGCATGCTTTCTGATTATCCTTAGCGTCTGTATATGTGGACTGAATTGAAATTTAGGTAGCATTCTCATTTAATCATTAAAGTAATTGCACAAGAGGAATGAAGCATGTCTGATTTAAATGGTTTGTAAAAATATAATAATAGCATAAACTGCATTTGTTGTAACTTTTGTTTCTGACCATAACCCGGGTTCTCTGACAGGATGAATGTGGCACCTCACCGTGGGATATGCCTCTATGCATAGTACTCAGAAGCCCTTGTTTTAATACACCAACTTTCATTGGCTGATGTGCATCACATACAGTATGTATCGAGAAGGGGACACACACCCTGTACTTCCAATTTTATTATTTTTCCAATTATCTGAAGCACAAATGTCCGGAACAGAAATACCCTGAATCATGGCCCAAGACCTTTCCCATTCCAAAGTAGAGTGCGCATGTAAACCAGCTGTGGGCTGGTTTGTTAGTGTATACTAATTCGAGAGTATCCATGAACCAATGGAACAAGCTCCAATGGGACAAGTCCATGAAACAAACAACTGATCAAACTTCCTGAATACCTTTGTGCCAGTCCATGATGTGTGGCACATGCAATAGATACAGCATGTGTGGCTGCTGTTGTTTTTCTGAAACAAATTGTAGGGGATGGACAGCCAACAGTTCCAGGAGGAATGATTCAAAATTATTGAAGATAAGAGCCATGTTATGTTTTAGTGTAACTCCAGGATCCCCTACAGTAGTGCGAATTGAGTGCAAGTTGCATACACCGAGTGCACATAAATGTTATTCACTTGTTTTGGTGAGACTATCATCAATAATGGGTGCGCACAGTGGCTTAGTGGTTAGCACATTCACCTCATACCACCACGGTCGGGGTTCGATTCCCGCGGCTCAGTGTCTGTGGGGGTTTCCTCCGGGTACTCCGGTTTCCTCCCCAGTCCAAAGACATGCATGGTAGGCTTTAGGCGTGTCTATGTGTGTGATTGTGTGCCCTGTGATGGACTGGTACCCTATCCAGGGTGTACCCCGGGTGCTCCCTGGGATAGGCTCCAGGCTCCCCCGCAACCCTGAAAAGGAGTAAGCGGTTGAAGATGGATGGGTGGATCATCAATAATGGCAATGTATCCGTGACAATATTTTGAGATCTACCTCCCAGTGTGGTTCAAAAGGAGGACATGACAGATTATCCAAAACCTATCATAAAACCCTGTAACAAAAAAAAAACTGTAACAAAGTACATGTTAATAGAGGAAAATACCTTGCCATCTCAAGGAGGCTCTGTAGTAATAGCACCATCATATCCTGTCCTGGAGGTGCGAGGGGAAACACTTTGCAGGGAAGTGTAAACTGGACTCCAACTGGAACTGCACATGTTGGAACAAGCTCCAGAACAAAGACCATTTTGGGGAGAGGGTGTCAGTGTTTGGCCAGACTGACAGTTTACTCCCCACTGCAGAGTACTAGGTAGCATGTAATTTATTCTTCTTTTCACCTTGAGAGAAAGCCTTGGCAGGCTGACTCTTCTGGGTTGGGGTGGATGGGGACCATCTTCTTTGACCATGCTACTCTGGCCTCCAAGAGATTAGGCTCCAGAGGTCCTACTTGTGTTACCATGGGGCATTCTGGGATCCTAAAAGTTGAAGACTGGAGGCTTGCTACCTGTGCATAGGTCTGGTGAGGGCCAGTGGGCAGGGCAGCTTCACCCTCTCCTTTTTTTTCCTTGCAATGCTGTTGCATGGAGGCTGCAGAAGGGCCAAACAAGTCCTTAGGGTCTACCAGAACATCCAATAACGGGATTTTCTCCTTGTAAGAAAGGCTTGATATGTTAAACCAGTATGCTCTCTTCTGTGCCACCATGATACCCACATCAGTCATGATATACTGTAGATCTCATCCCACTTAGTGTCCTCCTCTAGCTCAGCCTGATATGCCATAAGCATGAAGGAGATCTTAAAGGATCTTGCTGCCATGCTGACTGACCAGTAACATTTTTCTGTCATAGAAGACTGGAAGTTATCTGACTTAGAGGGAAAGGAGGACCCAGCTTCTATCCTAGACCTAATTTGCCAATTGCCTCAATTGTAGGCAGGTAAGAAACTAAATTTTCTATGATGTCCACACAGTCTAGCAGAGAACCCCACGATGGGGTTTTTGGCAGGAAAAGGTTTATTCCACAAGCTGGTGATTTCCTCTTTGCCTTGATGTGTGTTTGGTTTTAGGTAGCTGATTCCCTTCATAGTGAGAGCTGGTGGAGCTCTGTGAGTGCATTTGGCCAGGAAATGCCCACCTTCTCTGTGTTGCATTTGCACACATCCTGCACATCCATGCTGAGAGGCATAGTGATAATGGTATCACAGCCATCGTTCCAATTTAAGTGTGTCCACACTCCAAGTAAGTGAGACAAGTCTTCTGCGTCTGTGGGAATTTGTGCCCTGGCTGGGAAGCCATTGCTGAACATTTACACTATCAGGTTGGCTTCATCGAGCTGATCTTGTAAGAGGCTTTGCTACACTGCTGGCAGCCAGCAGAGGGTGGCAGCATCACATAGTGCAAGTGGCCATTCAGGAGAACTCAGTTGCCCAGAATTCTCCAGGTTGATTAACCTGGACTGCCTGCACCTGCAAGGCAGGATACATAAGGCCAGCCTTTGACACAGCCCTTTGTTGTACATTTGTAGGGGGATGACCTGTATGGTATGTCAGTGCTTTGCCTGAGGCAAGGAGAAAAGGGCAAAAGAAATAGGAGAAAATTAATTTAAAAGAATTAGAAAAGGAACTGAAATGAAAATCAGAAAGAAAGCAGAGGAAATAAGGGTCTAAATAGAATAAAGGCTTGTTCCGGAAAGAGAACGTAAGTTGAAGATATAAGACCCAATTGAGAAGAAGAGGATATGTAAGAAGTGAAAACTACCTTTGTGGGAGCCAATTCCCATTTTGATATTTTATTTGTCACAGTTTAGTAAAAAGATTCCTTTGTTGAAGTATACCATTTTGGCATCTCTTGTTTGTTTTTTCCTGCCTTTTCCCCAACTTTGCATTGTAGCCCTGCCTGCCCCACCTGTAGCCAATCTGTCAAGTGGCATGGTGGTAGAGTAATTAAAGTATGGTGATCCCAGTTTGAGTCTTGGTAGGGCTGTTATTTCACTGTCCACCAATCCCACCCAAACCTTGCCCTTAGCCTTTGTCACCAATATATAAACCCTGCTTTTATTTGTTTATAAACAAGCAGGGGTTTTCACTCTGCAATTGGGTCCACTCTGAACCATCCCACAACAGATCCCCTTTGCACTGGTTGTTGTCTGTGCAACCTCTGCACCCATCATCAAATTACCTGGTGTGGTCCCCTGCAATAGGTCTTGGTCCAACAAACTATTTTGGGATGCTAGTCTGCAACGAAGGTTCTTCAGGGAGAGACATTATAATTGAAATATGGGCTTCTGAGGGAAACACTGTTGAGAGGTGTATCCCACAGTGAGATACCTCACTCATGCTACCATAGCACCTATGGTTGTTAGGGCCCTATTCAGAGTTGAGTTAAGCACATGTAGTGATGAGTTAATATAGCATTTCAGACCTCCAGCCTGAACAACTTGCATATCAATATTTATAATTATTCTGTGATATTCAGTGATGTTCAAGATTTATTTGAATGAAATTGTGAATTTTTGGTTTTTGTTTTCGTTAACATTTTCCTATATTACCCCCTATGCCATTCAACTACCTGCTGATAGTGGTGCCAGTGAGATTTTGTTCTTAGCTTCATCTCTACATAAACATACTGGTGCAGCAGTTCTTTAATACTTTAGTCTGTTCGGCTTGCTCACCTAATCATCTGTACACTCGGAATCAAAGAGATACCGTTTCAAAGTCTCAACTTTCATGCTAATACTGCTGTCCTTGATCAAAGCCACTGTGCTTGTCATGTCATAGCTCAATTAATATTTTTGTGATGGATTCAGTCACTTTTTTTTTTTCATTCCTGCCTAAGCTTCATAAATTCTGCCACTGACTGGACAAAGTATTGACAGCCAATAAATGTGGGTGGAACAGACATCGATACATTGAGAAATTTGCAGTCATTGCATGTGATATTATGACTAGGTTCACAGCAAGGACCATCATATAGTCTCTTTAATATATTTACAAATATATTAGACAACTATTGAATGTTTATTGGAATATTTGCCTGTTTCTTTTTTATATATTATAATATATTAGTCTAAATCATATTTTTTAAAATTGTCTCTTGATTTTACATAGTATTTCATTTGACAACAACGGGGAAAAAGTAACCTGCTTCATCGGTCTACATTTCTTCCACCAGATTTTTTTTGTGCTGAAATGAAAAGTACTTATTTATTAAAGCAGTGGTATAGACACAACTGAAAAAGTCTGTCTCAGAAGTTATACACAAGAAAAATATGGCAGCCTCATGAACTGCACATGGGTAATATTAATAAGCTTAATGGACTACTCAGAAAATTTACTTGAATACCTGCTTAAATCAACTGTGAATAAGTAAAACTTTTCAGCATAAATATTGACTTTTCAACATAAGTTGCAGACTTAAGTCACCAACTCTGAATACAGCTCATAATAGTGTTTATAACCTTAGAATTTCATAATGTCATGCTTTTGGCATGTCATGTGGTTTTTGTTCCTGATCAACAATGGCATGTTCACTTTGTTCTTGAATGGCTCCCATAGCAAACTGCACAATATACTAATTTACTTTCTAATATAGATCCATATTAATAGCTAACTACTTCATTCTCAGTCTGAACTGATTAGTGACACTGTAGTATGGGAGCTACACTTTTACTTAAATCTCTAATGATGCCCGGCTTGGTGTGTCTATGGCTATGCAAAAATCATAGAATGGTTTATAGCTGAGGTCGGTGCTGCTGAGGTAGGTTCTTTAGAAATGACTGCACGACCATGTTGAGCAGGAGCCGGTTCCTTCCAGGAATCTGCATAGGTTCATTACATTAATCATTTTATCAAATTATTTCACAATATTTTGCTTGTTTTTTGTCACCAGGAAATCCATTTAGCACCTCAAAAACAAGAACATTCATCATAGAAGGTATACTGTAGCCTCAGTCAGAGTCCTGATCTCTTGTATCCAAAAGCATTTTATTGTAATGAATGTGACTTTTCACCCTGTTTTTCCTGGTGTGAGGATCTGGCCATGTCTATAAAATGCTTTAAATATATATATATATTTTAGAATTACCTCTAGAAACCAATATGCTTTAGCATGATTGATTTATTTGATTATTCTATACATCTTGCAAAGTGAATTTGGAAAATTTCATTGCATCTGAGCCTTGGTTAATTTCCCCCACCCATGCATTTTAATTTGATTTGAGTTGGAATATTTTAACCAGCAACCATTTATACTAATGTCTGTCATTAAAGTTCACATATATGAAAATATACTTAATTGGCATCTTTCAGTATAGATGCTAAATTGATAATATTTATCCAGGATAATAGAAAGCTTTCTGTCTGCCTGTGTCTTTGTGTTAAAATACTAAGAATCTACACATCCCAGTACCTGTGCATATGTGCCCAGCATATGTGCCCTGTTACCTGGTGCATCTCCTTTCATTTCTTAGGTCAGTTTTGGTTAACGCACCGCGATATTTTTGCAAGATGATTTCGTATAGTGTGATGCTGAGGGTGATTTTCATGCATGCTTATTTTGTTTTTATTTCTTATTTAGAATACTTTTCTAACTATGCATTTTACCCTTTGCATGTCTGAATGAGTATTTTTTTGCACTTGTTCACAAATCTTACAAAATGATTTTTTAAAAATACAAATAGGCTATATTAACATTAACTGTATTAATTCTGGTGATTATATCAGTGTTTGAGGTTTGTGAATTTTGCTTTTGTCTGCCTGTAGAATTAGCATTGCTTTTTTTGTTTGTTTGATTTTCTTTTTCATAGCTAAACAATTAAGCATACAACAGTAAATATGAAATCTAACAACACATTTTCCACTGAAAATGTAATTTTCATAAAAGATGCTCATTTGTACCGAGAGCATTTCCCTGAACTGTAAATTGAAAGACAGAGGAGAGTGACATGTATCGATGTGCAAAGTTTAATAAAACAAAGTAATAAAATAAACAAAGGGTTTTATTAAGGGTTTGTTTTTTGTTTACCAGAATCAATGTTCATATCTATTTCACTGGTCAAAATACAGGCACATGCAGATAAGTCATAAATCGCCACGTCAGGTTACATTCAAAACCAGAACACTCCATATTATAAATCAGGAACTATTAAAAGTAAGGTGAAAAACAAGGAACTTGAGTGTAGCACAGTGCAGCTTTTGATGGCCGAAAAGACAACCAAAACGTCATGCAAGGAGCCAAATATGAATAAGAAAGATATGGGAATGCTAGAAACAGCTGGAAACAGTATTCTAGACAAGGAATAATGAGAAAATAGGAAATTGGAAATCCCTAAAGGTCAAAATGTTTGTGTGAATTTTTGGAAGACATTTTGGACAGAACTTGAATGGACAATATAGAATCCCCCAAACAGCCATCCAAATGCTGGGCTCCTTAGGCACACAACCAGAAGACAAAGAGATGGTGAACCTGGATTACTGGAAAACATACTGGATTACTAGAGGAATCTTGCATAGAGAATAGAGAATCTTGCAACTAAAAGCAAGGCCTGGTCATGAATCTAGAGTGAGATTTGACACAGAGACTAACACAAGCCTAGAACCTGGGGCAGGCCTGAGGTAGGGAGAAAATTAGGGCTTGATACAGAAGATAGGACAGGATCTGATACAAAAACTGGGAACACTGTTGTGGGATCTGAGAACACAGGAAAAGGAATAAGTCATGGGAGAAACATAGAAAAAGGAGCAGTGCATAGGAGAAGCACTAGGGAAGGTAATGTATGACCACACCCATGGCATGTGCACTAACACCACTTACAAATCTTACTTACCTCAGAGATGGGGTCTTGGAGATTTAGGGTATGTAGCTTAGGTAGCACAGTCTGTGGAATAGGGTTCTTGGAGGTAATTGGCAGATCAGGATTCACACACAGTAATTGGAAACACATTGGAAAAACAGGCTTTTAAGTAACCTCTGAGGCAGTAGAAAGAGCCAAGGCCATAAACTGAGACCAATGAGCGATTGGGCAATTGACTGACTTGCCAGGCTACAAACCTACACTTTCTGTTTTCAGTCAGTACTTGAGTCCAATGCAGCAGATAAGCAAGCGTCAAATCCCGGTGATCTGTGAACTGAAGGCTCCATTGTGACTACTGTTTTTGCTGCTGTTTCAGCATTTGGTTGTTCCATAGTCAGACTCTCAGCATTTTTCAAGAGTCTCAATCCATTCACAAGCTATCCTAGTGAATGCTGAGAGCATGATAAAGACCTTGGCCTTCTCTGAAAGGGCTCACTTACTATGTGTGCAAAATACATTAACATATGCTATTAGTTATGAAAGGCTGGACAGAGCAGGAACAGTTCCTTTGCCAATTCAGCTGGAATGAAAATTCTATAACATAAAGCACTGGAATGGCTCATTTTTTTATTAAGCCAAATTGGTTCAGAAAGGCACAGTAGCATTAAAATAACTACAAGTTACTGAAATAGATGACCAGATGATGCATTATGCAGTACTTTGAAATAGTATTTGTCCCATCCTGAATCGTTTTTGTGTATATCTCATACTAAATTGTTTCAGAAATGAAAACAAAATCTAAGATAAAGCAAAGGCAACAAAACACAACACCAAATATGTTTTTTATTATTATTATTTTTTTTTTTTTAAATAATGTTATTTATTGAAGCAAAAAAGTTATCCAATACCAACTGGGCCTGTGTGAAAATGTATTTGCACCCATAGTTACTAATTCTACAAATCTATCAAACTGCATTCATAATGGGGTTCAACTGGACTAGATGCAACCAGGCCTGATTACTGCAAACCCTGTTCAATCAAATCAACACTTAAATAGAACTTTTTCAGCAGCATGATGTTGGGTAAAACGTCTTGCCAGAAACACACTATGCCAAATTTGAAAGACATTCCAGAAATGTTGAGAAAGAAGGTGATTAAAATACATCTGGGAAGGGTTAAAAAGCAATTTCAAAGGCTCTGGGACTCCAAATTACTACAGTGAGAGCCATTATCTCCAAATGGAAAAACTCGGCACAGTAGCCTTCCCAGAAGTGGCAAGGCGAAAACCACTGCTAACCCTGAAGAACATTAAGGCTCATCTGAATTTTGCCAAAACACACCTTGATGATCCTCAAACCTTTTGGGGAATGTTCTGTGGATTGATTAGTCGAAATTGGAACTACTTGGAAGACAGGGGTCCCGTTACATCTAGTGTAAACCAAACACAGAATTCCACAAAAGGAACATCATACCTATGGTCAAGCATGGTGGTGGAGTGTGATGGTGTGGGGATGCTTTGCTGCTTCAGTGCTTGGGCAACTTGCAATAATTGAGGGAAACATGAATTTTGCTCTCTACCAGAAAATCCTAAAGGAGAATGTCCGGTCTTCAGTCCATAAATTGAAACTCAAGCGCAACTGGATTATGCAGCAACACAATGATCCAAAGCATAGGAGTAAATCCTAGTCCTAGAAGTAAATGAAAGACTGATCTCCAGTTATCTGGAATGTTTGGTTGTGATTATTGCTGCTAAAGGTGGCAGAACCAAATTTTAAGTTTAAAGGGGTAATTAGTTTTTCACATTGGATAACTTTTTTTTTCTTCAATAAAAAATAAAATAAATAAAAACTGTAGGTTGCCTTTGTTTTATGTTGTATTTCGTTTGAAGATTTAAAACTATTTAGTATGCGATATACACAAAAACAGAAGAAATCAAGATGGGGCAAATACTTTTTAACAGCACTCCATGAAGTGGCGGAGTTGACAGTACTGACACTCAGTCAAACCTGAGGCAGATCTGTACTGAGCCAGAAATACAGCAAAATTTGTGATTCATAATCTCAATTAGCACACATTGCTTGTTGAAGATGGTTGGATAATAGGTTGTACTGTCACATTCACTACACGTGGTGTTTTGCCTATTAAACATATCTATAGGTAGTTCATGTTGGTATTGTTATTGGGTGATTTATTTATTATTTATTTGTTATTTAGGCTGTAATTAAAATCACAGCTCTTGTTATCTGAAAATTACACCATTTCATATTGACATTTTGTATTTGTAACCAATGTAACACAATTTTCCCCTGAGAATAAAAAGTGATCAAAATACAAACTTTATATTCTCTTTTGTTTGGTAAAAAATGATTTTTCCCCTCAACCTTTGCTTGTCCATGCTTTGCCCTTCTCCTTTCCAGCAGTATTGGCCTTAGTTCATTCATCAATTGTAATTGTTCATATTGTGATTGGCAGAGACGGTCCGAGCCATGACCCATGTGATTAACCAAGGAATGGCCATGTACTGGGGCACATCTCGCTGGAGCTCAATGGAGATCATGGTGAGTGTGCAGTGATGCAAATGAATTTACTACTGATATCAACATTAATTAAATATTCCAATTAATATTATTACTAGTTTCCTGAATGTATCTAAAAATTCTTTCATATTAGTAGCCATGCAGGATAGAAGATGAATACAAACATATAAGAAGCTTTCTACCAAATGTCCCCACAAGGACAGGAATATCTGACACAAGGTTTCTGCTGGAAAAGCATTGAAAAGCATTAAAAGTCATTCAATGCATTCAGTGAAAATTAAGGCCTTAAATGGCATTAAAAAGCATTACCTTTTATTCCTGCATGCATTAAAAAATTGTAGCTAGTTTTGAAGAAAAAAGAATATTATCAATTTATTTTGAATTTAGCCTTCATAATTAATAACTTTGATTTGCTGTCACAAAATAGGTACATTGGTGTGATAAACTTTTCCTTCACTGTCCAGACTGATAGAATTTGGGGTTATAGGTGAAGAAGGTCACATGTTTATTCGATGGCAGTACAATTTACACAAACAGAAACTTAACGGCTTTTTTCCAGTCATGGAATGATTTTTCAGTATGTCTAGAATTCAACATATGGTTGATTGGTGCTTTGTTAAATCATTGTTTAAATACCTGCAAATAAATTTTGAAATTGTATGCTTTGTGTCTTACGACATTTTATCATAAATGCATCATTGTCAAATTGAATGGTTACAATTCAGAACTTGGGTATTTTAAAAATATATGCATTTTATATACAGTATCTCACAAAAGTGAGTACACCCCTCACATTTTTGTAAATATTTGATTATATCTTTTAATGTGACAACACTGAAGAAATGACACTTTTCTACAATGTAATGTAGTGAGTGTACAGCTTGCATAACAGTGTAAATTTGCTGTCCCCTCAAAATAACTCAACACATAGCCATTAATGTCTAAACCGCTGGCAACAAAAGAGAGTACACCCCTAAGTGAAAATGTCCAAATTGGACCCAAAGTGTCAATATTTTGTCTGGCCACCATTATTATTTTCCAACACTGCCTTAACCCTCTTGGGCATGGAGTTCACCAGAGCTTCACAGGTTGCCACTGGAGTCCTCTTATACTCCTCCGTGACGACATCACGGAGCTGGTGGATGTTAGAGACCTTGTGCTCCTCCACCTTCCATCTGAGGATGCCCCACAGATGCTCAATAGGGTTTAGGTTTGGAGACATGCTTGGCCAGTCCATCATGTTCACCCTCAGCTTCTTTAGTAAGGCAGCGGTCGTCTTGGAGGTGTGTTTGGGGTCGTTATCATGCTGGAATACTGCATACTGATCATGCAGACCAATTTGATGCGGTGTGTGGCATATGGTCTGAGCACTGACAGACTGACAACCTCTGGATATGACGCTGAGCACGTGCACTCAACTTCTTTGGTCGACCATGGCGAGGCCTGTTCTGAGTGGAACCTGTCCTGTTAAACTGCTGTATGGTCTTGGCCACCATGCTGCAGCTCAGTGTCAGGGTCTTGGCAATCTTATAGCCTAGGCCATCTTTATGTAGAGCAACAATTCTTTTTGAAAGAATTCTTTTCCATGAGGTGCCATGTTGAACTTCCAGTGACCAGTATGAGGGCGTGTGAGAGCGATGACACCAAATTTAACACACCTGCTCCCCATTCACACTAGAGACTTTGTAACACTAACAAGTCACATGACACCTGGGAGGGAAAATGGCTAATTGGGCCCAATTTGGACATTTTCACTTAGGGGTGTACTCACTTTTGTTGCAAGCGGTTTAGACATTAATGGCTGTGTGTCTAGTTATTTTGAGGGGACAGCAAATTTACACTGTTAGACAAGCTGTACACTCACTACTTTACATTGTAGCAAAGTGTTATTTCTTCAGTGTTGTCACATTAAAAGATATAATCAAATATTTACAAAAATGTGAGGGGTGTACTCACTTTTGTGAGATATTGTGTGTGTGTGTGTGTGTGTGTGTGTGTGTGTGTGTATGTATATATATATATATATATATATATATATATATATATATATATATATATATATATATATATATAATGTATGTAAGTATGGGTCTTGTATGGCATTAAAAATGTTAAAAATGGCATTAAAAAGGCATTAAATTAGATTTGATAATACCAGCAGAAACCCTGTGACAGTTTTAACCTTGTAGGGTCATTTGGCTGGTTACCATGAGTAAAACTGCATTTTTTTTCATATAAGTAACATTTGTTTCATATAAGTCACTTTTGGTTTCATTTAAGTAACTTTTGGTTAAATTAGTCTCATTCATTATCTGCATTAAATATTATGTCAACAGAAGTTCCTCACAAGGACAGTAAAATTGAAAGTTGTGTGTGTGTTTCTCTCAGGAAGCATACTCGGTGGCACGGCAGTTTAACCTTATCCCCCCAATCTGTGAGCAGGCTGAGTACCACATGTTCCAGAGGGAGAAAGTAGAGGTTCAGCTGCCTGAGCTTTTCCACAAGATAGGTGTGTGCGCGTGTGCGCGTGTGCGAGTGTGTGCACACGTGTGTGTGCGATCAGTTGAACAATGATGTCCATGTTTCCCCACAGGTGTGGGTGCCATGACATGGTCCCCTCTGGCTTGTGGGATAATCTCAGGGAAGTATGATAGCGGCGTGCCCCCGTCCTCACGTGCCTCTCTGAAGGTAATCTCTCAGCCTTGTGGGAAATTAGCTACTGTCCCAGTCCCGCATTTTCTGAGTGTGTTTCACTCTATGGTTTCATTCAGCCTTCCTGGGGCAATCCCATTATGTTTCTGGTCAGACGCAGCCTCTCTGAGCAGGTGTGCTGTGTGTTTGGAACAGGGCTACCAGTGGTTGAAGGACAAGATCCTGAGTGAGGAAGGCCGGCGTCAGCAGGCGAAGCTGAAAGAGCTGCAGGCCATCGCAGAGCGGCTCAGCTGCACGCTACCCCAGCTGGCCATTGGTAATTCCGCCTGGGCTCTGCTGCTCTCTCTCTGTCTGTCTGTCTGTCTGTCTGCCTGCCTGGAGCTCAGGGCACACTGTCTTCATGTCAATTCCCAGTGTCTTATAGTGATTCTTGTTTTGCGTCTACTGGACTTATCTTGGTGTTGGATTTGTTCTTACCTGGTTTTGCATTAGGGAACTGTTGGTATGTGGTAAAGCCTTTGTTGCTTAGGGTATAGATGCCACAATATGCAGTGTGTTTGAGTCTTTGGTGCTAGGCAATATAGTTTTAATGGCAGTACTTTCAATCTTCAATCAGTGTTTCTTCCCAAAAATGGTCCTCTCTTTAGCTTTACCATTTGGCATCATGTCATAAATGTCACATAAATTGTTCATTGACTGTAATGAGACTATGGCCCTTATTCATCACAGTCATTTATGATAAAACAAGTGTATGCAAATTCCACCTACACTTTTCTTATTCAGCAATTTCATCTTTGGCATATCTGTATGATCATACTCACATCTGGTTGCAGTACATTGTACATGTACAGTACTGTTTATCCTAATATTTAAACAACTAAAAAAAGGACTGATTTGCAGTTAAATAATCAAAATCGGTATCAGTATCAATAAGTGTAGCAAGTAGGCTATAGTGAGTAGTATAAGTGATAAAAATAGCAAATAATGTTGATAATCACAATTGTGTGCAAGGAAATCTTATTCTAAAATATAAGTAATTGGCTTTGGTCATTTGTAAAAGTGAATCAGAATGCACAGATGTGGATCTTTATCAGCTCCTTAGGCCTTCAATTAAAGGACATTTATCAACAACTTCTGACCTGAAGATTTGAGAATTGAACAAGGCCGTGGTATAAATCTCTTAATAATATCAGTCCCTGTGGTTATGTTAAATGAATCATGACTCTCTCCACACCATGTGGCCTATTAAAATACTATTTATAATATTCCTTTCTCACTTTAGCAAGTTTGTTAAAGGTTGTGCAAAAAAACTGAGATTTTTTAGTGTACTTCCAAAAATGGTTTAAAATCTGTTTATTTGTATGGTTTTAATGGATCTGCTCAGTCAGAGATGACGTGTGCACCCTAGCATTTAGCTCACATAGACCAAACTCACCCACTTCTCTCTTTTTCTGTAATATCAGCTGTCTCCTCCACAGGAGGAGAAAAAAGACATGTGATATCTTTTTTTATGCTCACACATACATAAATATAGCTTACTGCTGTCTCTGAGATTATATGAATGATGTTACCATGGTAACTATAGATGCCAGAGTATTTAAAAAAAAAAAATTGTATGGTAGTAGGTGTTTTTGGATGTAGCATCTGGTCTGTTATTACTTAGCACTCCATCATTGTTCATTCCTTCTGCAAGTCTATAAAAAGCTCAAATGCATAGCTGAGACTTTACAATGTGAATACATACAAAATATATCATTTAGGTTGATTTTTATTATTCTGAAAATAGTCTGAGGATTCTTTTTTTACTGATTAATTTTTTAGCTTAAAAATATGGTAATTAATAAAGTGGTAAGAAGTATTATGTATATTCACACTATATTTTACTATAATTACATGTTTAAGCAATTAAACTGGGAATGTAAAGTTGTATTGTAAACTTGAAGTTATCTAGCTTAAAATAAATTGGAATTACAGAGTCTTTATTTTAGTATTACTTAAAACCTTAAAAACCATAAACCTATTATCATTTACTTATCCATTTTTAGTTTGTAAGTGCATAACTAGTATATTTTTTCAATAGTTCTGTTAATGGAAATACAGTTGAAATTAGATTAGCTTTCACTGTAATTGCTGTTATATATAGCTGCAAAAGCTTATATAGTAATCAGCCATCTATTACCACATTGCTGAACCTGGGCTGTAAGTGATTTTTTAAAATATTTTATTATGGTTTTATTGTGTCTTTAACGTGTCCATCAGCAAGCAGTCATTTTGTGTAAATAATTTTTTTCTGAGTTGGTTTAGAGTTGATTACACAGTAATTAGAGAAAACCTTAAATTGTATTAGAAAGTTTGGTAAAAAACTGATGTAAAAAATTTCTTTCTTTGCAAAAGTGTACTACATTTTACAATTACAAAGAAATTTAGTATCTGCTTTCTCTCTACTACTTTGATACACCAAATATTTTTCAGATTTGGACTTTTTTCCTTTTCTTCTTAATACCTGTCAGGCAATTTAGTGAAATTGAGCTTGCTATTGCTAGAAATTATCCAGCATTTCAGTGCACTGTATTTAAACTATTTAAACTATTTTACTCATAAGAGCTATATCCAGTACTTTGTGTGTACCACACATTTAATACCACAAGCATAAATTTATTGGTTTATGCTTATTGTCTGCATATAGGGACAAAATGTTTTTGCTGCTTAAAAGTCGAAATAGATGACAGAATGATTCAAGCAGTTCACCATTTTCTAAAGTTCTAGTTCATGACACTCCTGAGTCACATAATCAGCATTCCAGTTTTCAGCTGGATAAGATTAAAACTGTATTCTAGGATTCTAGGAACTAAATTAGCAACTTTTGGATTAGGAAACTAATTAAAAACATCTAATAGGTCTCCCTTTGCTGCTGTCTTGTGTTGTGCTGTGTCATGTGTGTCTCTCCACAGCGTGGTGTCTAAGGAACGAGGGAGTGAGCTCTGTGCTGCTAGGTGCATCCAGCAGCGATCAACTCATGGAGAACATAGGAGCCATCCAGGTGAATATTCAGTCGTCTGTTTTTTTTAAAACCGCATGTGTTGTATGTAATTAGCTGGTGCTCTAATTACCATGTGCCAAGCTATTGATGAGCCACAAATCACATTGCAAGCATGTCTGATTAATGCAAATGAAGTGATTGCAAATGAGTATATGTTCAGTTTACTTTGGGAGTTTTCAGAGACTGCCTTGCACAATAATGTGATTCAACTAAAGTGAACAGAGTAATCAGTGGAAATGTTTCAAATTATATGTTTTAAGTAAAGTTTATTTTATAGCTGGTTTAAATAACTTTATTCTTTGATACTAGCGTGTACTAGACACACTATTAGAACACTATATTTTTGACAATATATATTATTGACAATGTAACACACGTCGTGTTGCTGTAAATTTTAATTTTGTGTTCTATATTATGTCCATAGGGTATGTAAATTATTATTTTGTCATGGTTGATGATTTGATGATCCAAAACGTACTGCTTCCCCTGTAGCATTGAGCCCCAGGAGCAGAGTTTCAGTGATCTCACAATTTCTTTTTTTTTCAAATTATTATTTCCTGGTGTGGTCACAGCAATTACAATGTGGAACTGTTTATAAATCTGGAGAATCTATTATCTATCATTTGTCATACAGGTTCTATCAAAGTTGTCATCCTCAATCATTCATGAGGTGGATAGTATTCTAGGAAACAAGCCATACAGTAAAAAGGACTACAGGTCCTAAAGGGACGCTTTCTCTGCTGACTGTCCTTTTGCTCCTACATCTGCTTGAGCTTTAACTGAATGAGACTTTGGCTCATGGGACCGGACCTGGCACAGTTGCAGTTTGTGCTGGAGATACCAAGTCACACTAAGTCTACTGACTCAACTAAGAAGAATTAAATGTCTTCAGAATTGCAAAGGGAGGAACAATCATCGACAAAATCAGCTGGACCAGCTCGACAAGCAGAACGCTCCTTTAACTCACAGAGGCTCCTCTGAAATATGCTTTTTCCCTTTTAGGAATGTTCTAGTAGGATAGATAGGATTCCAGAGAAAGTCTGTAGGTATTCTATAAATTGCATGTGATTCACAGGCCTAGACACATGCTTTTTGTCCTTTCTCTTGGAAATATAACCATTTTAAAAATGCTTTTAGAAAATAGTTAGAATACTGTATCATTTCTAAGAGCATTGGTTGTGTATTTCAGCCACTGGTAAATTTGTAGGGGAATTAAACAGTGCATTTGTGAAGGACAGTTAAGTAGAAATTTCATGCCTTTCACCTTTTGTTCTTCAGTGTCTCTAAATGGAGGTGGAGGTTGGATACTTTTCTCATACATAGACTAAAGCTTAACCTTAACAGCTGTAGTGATGCCACATCCTTTTTACATCCATTAGAGATTCCTAAACTTTGGATCATGTGAGTAGAACAGTTTTTAAATTAGTCAGATTGAAATAAAGATTTAAGATTAGCATATAACTATCACAATTTATTTCTTAACTAGCTTGACAAGTAGCTCTAGTGGAAACAGCAAAAAGACTGGACAGTAACTGCATTCTGTGTAGTTAGGATGCAAGTGAACATCTTAAATATTACTACATGCACATTTCTCGGAGTTCACTGAGGGAACGCCAAAGAATTCTTATTATGTATCTATTCTCCTCTATTTCACTCTTATTCTTACATATTGGAAGCACAAATACACCCAAATAGGGATGCTTATTTAGCAGGGACATACAATATAAAAATACTCTTTTATTAATATTAGGTCTAATATACAGAAAAATATTAAGTATAATGAATCTTTTGTATTATTAATTAATTCCTTGTCTGATTTGCCTTAATGCTCAAAATTTAAAGTAATTTTATGTTTTAAATTTCTCATTAAATATATCACATATTTCGCATATGAATTTCAAATATCAAATATTTCACATATGAATATATCAAACATAGATTTATAACAAACCTTTCTACTGTGTTTATGGATTGGGCTTTTTGGGACTGGTAGTGTTTATGCTTGTCTTTTCATTTTGAAAGATAAGGCTGAAGCACACTTAGAAAAATGTTTTCATGAGGTTCTCATTGATTTTCTGATTGATTTTTACTCCAACAATAATGTTTACATATTGGAGTTGCTTGTTTTTTTTCTGGTTGAATATTTCAAGTTTTGTTTGTATGGCCAGTGGCTCCCTCTGCTGAGCAGTGACGCTCTTTAATGAAGCCATAAACCTACAGCACCACCAAAACCACTCACCAAACATGCATGAAAACAGGCCCATGTACTTGTATGTGTACAGTCCAAATTAAGTCCCGCACAATAACATCTGCTGATTTATTATCACTTAAATATTATACTTTTTGCATCATATACCATTATGCGCATCTTGTATACAACTGAAAAGTGAATTAGAGCTCATTAGAGCCTCACTGTGAAGGATCAGTTTCTATTTTATATTTGACTGCTAATAGATTACAGTGAAGCCCAAATTAAGTGGCTGAAGGTTATAACCCCCCCACCTCAAAAAAAAAAAAAAAAGAATGTGCTTGTTTAAGCTTTTTAAGATCACTTTAGGCAAAGCAAATAGCAGAACAACATTGATTTCACCGTTGCCTCTGCCTGCTACATATGCTGATAACATTTACTATAAAACGTTAATGTCAAAGGCAATCATATGAGCTAAAGTCCTTATTGTAATTTGCATCACATTGCTATTCATCCAATCTGCACATCAGTATTACTGTAACTGGCATTAAAGCTCATAGCAACACCATAATGGTCTGTGAAAGAGAATTTACTGTGTATTTGCACTTTCACAGTAGGCAATTAACATCTGATTATTGGCAGTTGGAGCCATGTGTGTGCAGCAAAATTCTGATGATAGTTATGATGCATGTCATTAAAATATAAAACAGCTGCTTATTTGCTCATGGTTTTTCTTAAAGGATGATTT
Source organism: Ictalurus furcatus (assembly GCF_023375685.1). Lineage (NCBI taxonomy): Eukaryota > Metazoa > Chordata > Actinopteri > Siluriformes > Ictaluridae > Ictalurus > Ictalurus furcatus. The sequence continues at coordinate 16,100,183 of NC_071269.1, read as the reverse complement.
TTTTTTTTTTCAGCTCAACTTAAGTGCCATTGACATTGCATGCACAAAGTTGTCACTTATTTTTTGTTTCATTTTGGATGATGGGATGATTTGATTCCGCAGTCTGACCTCTATGTACTGTACTGGTTTTAACATGTGATTTATTTAGCCTCAGGTACCATTTCTTACATTGTGCTCGGCAGAAAATATGTACAGCTTAAAACTAATGAAAATAAACCATATTAAAAATGCACTGTTGTACTTTCTTAAATCTCATTTTGCATGTGAGCTAAAGGCACAGCAGGCACGGCAGGGACTAGATTTCTAACATTGCAATCAGGATTTCAAACATGCCATATGTTTATTTTTCAGGAAATTATGACACATTTTACATATACATTACATATACAATCACATATAAATAATATTGCAGCATAGCATAGAAGCAGGATGCCGTTTTTAACACAGGCACAGGAAATGGTCAGGTAGCTAAGTAGCAGGCTAATGCTAACTCCTAAAAGGAATCTGTTTTGACACTTTTTTGTTGTTGTTGTATACTAGCAGTTTGGGTTGTAGCCACAGGATGAGTTCAGTAATACTCTGCTAAACCCTAATCTAGCAAGATAACACACCCCATTAGTAGAGTGGGATGTGGTTTGTGAAGCAGCTGTGGAGAGTTTGGAGCACACACTGTGCCACACTGATATACAAACAGACAGATGTGACTCACTCTGCAGCTGGACGTTCTGCATAGCCCTGTGTGTTCTTGGGCGAGGCTTGACTTCCTGGATGCTTGTGTTATTTCCAGTGGGATTCTGAGCCTGTAACGCACAGTCATTTACACATTTGTTTCACCTTCTTTCAGTTAGCTACACTAATGAGCTAGCAAGAATCTTTTGTGGTAACTTTAGCTAGCTGGAGTAGCTTAAGAGAAGAAGATTGGGTCTGTAGTTAGAAGCTGATGATACTGAAACTAAAGGCTTTATAATTATTTTAGTTTGTACCTGCATCGTAATAGAATCCATGACTTTGCCAGAAGGCGATGCAGGTTGATGATGGATCAGCACGGGCTTTTCGGCATCTTGTGTCCCCTGACTGAAGAGGGAAGCTTCTTTAGAGCAGCCATTGACCCTCATCACCTGTAGAAGACAGTGGGGAGACTCATTAGGATAAACTACTAATGTGGCTAATCATGAGGAAAATCTGTGGACACATGTTATAAGGAAATGAAAGCATTTTAGGGATTATTTAATTGTCAGTGACCTTTGCATTGATGATGGTTTCAAAAGGTAAGAACGATTTATGCAAACACTCGACATCCACAGAGACATCCAGAACATCTACTCTATGTGTATGTGTATGTGTGTGTGTGTGCGCGTGTGTGTGTGCGTGTGTGTGTGTGTGTGTGTGTGTACCTGCTCTTGGCTCTCATGCACCTGCTTGCTGTTGACCTCCTTTGCAGTTGTCTTGTTTTCAGCCTTGTGCTCCTGGCGGGACTTGACGTGTGTGATAAACCTATAACACAATCGAGACACTGCTGTTAGAGCCTTTATCAGAACACGAATGTTAGAGACTTTATGCCTAATTTAGTTAACTTTGAGCCTGTCAGTCCCAATGAAGGAGGTCTGGTCTTTTTTCTATTAAACTCTTTGAATAGTGCTGAATCACACTACAGCACACTGTCTCTTGTTAAAACAGCACTATATTATTATTATTATTATTATTATTATTATTAACATTTTAATGAGAGTTACAATTGTTGGCTTTAATGTACATTTGGCACATTTAAGAATTTTCTTGTATTAAGATGTGCAATGTATGAGCAAATTCTGTCCTCAATTCCATTACGAGACACTGGGCTTGTGTGGATTTCCTACTGGTTCTCTAGTTTTCTCTCACCTCTAAAATTTTAGTCTGCATACTTATTTTGTACGTATGCATATAAACTTTGTGTGTATACTTAGCTTTTTTAAAAGCATACTTATTTAGCATATTTATTATTTAGTATTTGTATTAGCATTTTATCTGGCTTGTGCAACTCTGACCAGGATAAATAAATTGGATGAATTAAGTGTTTCAGCACGATTCAGATGCTCAAACTGACATATAAGGAATAGTAAAAACCTAAGGCTTGACAAATGACTGCAATGGTAAGTTGAAAACATGCCTTTTAATGATTTAGCTAAAAGTCTGACTTGTGAGACTACCGTGACTCTGACCTGGACAAATATGTTGATGATTGAATTAATTGTTTCAGCATGATTCTGATGCTCAAACTGATATATAAGGAATGACAGAGTTTAGCAAGGTCTTTTGAGGATACTATATAGTAAATATGGATGATATAATTTTAACAGGTGATTACATAATGCATTTCTTGCACGTTTAAGCTGTGCATTATATGCTCATCTGCATGTTTACTCTGCATGACAAATTTACTCTACAGAAGTTTGTTTAAAGTTTTTCTTTTTCATTCTCAAATGATATTCAGTGCCATTATGTAAAGCAGGGGAAATGAGAAAATTGCTCTCATTTCCATATTAACACTGGCAAGCTATTTGAACTAAAGCATGTTTGAAACTCAAAAGAGACAGCTAAACTGTGTCCTTAGTGTTTCGGCAAGCCTATTAGTGTATTTCTTGTATAGCTTGGTCTGTTTTAGATGCTATTTGTACAGTAGCGTCTAACAGCAGGGCGTCCAGCCCAGCTGTAGACCATGGTGATGGCATCCAGCCTCCAGTGAGCCTGCCTTTGCCAAGACATATCCTTCCTGCAGATGAACAGTTGGTCTGAGCATCATCCAGTCTAAACATTACCGTAAGAATACCTCTGCAGCCTCACCTTAATTTAAAGTACCAAGGTCAATTATCCTATTTACAAAGTTAGGTTATATGACCTTAGCCAAGAATCCCAATTTCAACTACAAGGTCTCTTTAGTGTCAACTGGCCACCAAACCCCTGCAAGATTAGTGCAGCACCAGTGTATGAAATTTCCCAAGTGATCACTTAAAAAAAAAGTATTCAGAGATTTCAGTTCAGCCTCCTGCATAGGCACCTAAGCAGGAGGCCCAGGCAGGTACGGATTAATTATCCATCATACAGGATTTACACAACATGATTGCAACAATGATTTCCTGGACCAACAGCAACAATATCGAGACATTTCCCTGCGTAGTGTAACTCACACACACAAACATGCTATTTATACTAAGTAACAATACCAGCATTTTCTTAGTGATATGCTATTTACACTATATAAAAGTAGCAGTTCTTTGCAATAAATGCAAATAGTTGTTTGTTAAATGCTATTTATACTTATAAACAGTGGCAGATACTATTCACACCTTAGTATTGTTATACATTAACATGATGCAGTAATAACATAGAGTGTAAATGAATATATTTATTAAAATGATTAAATAGATGCCAACTTATTGGGACAATAAAGCCCTCCCTACAACTACGCCTAACCGATAAATACTTTATTATTAAACATTTAAAAATATTTTCTTCATTTTTATTGAAAATAAATGCCTATCCGATCTGATATGTGATGGAAAAGGGAGAAGAGAGAGTTCAGCAAAAGGCAGATTTGAAATTGAGTCACACGTGTTAAAAGCTACTCTCAGGCGCTGTACTTTGGGTAGACATTGGGTGGAATGCATCTTTTTTAATCTTGTGTGGCCCAACCAGACATTGCCCTGCATTTTCAGCAATGTCAAAAAAAGAAAGAAAAAAAAGAAAAATGTTTTTTCTTCCCCACGCTTGGGCCCCTGGGCCCGTGCCCATAATGCCCATTGGATAATCCGGCCTATACAGTAGGTGATTGTGTACAGTAGGTCAGTGGTTCCCAAACTTTTCCAGGGCAAGGCCCCCCAAATGGCATTAACATTTGACCAAGGCCCCCCTTTTGCAAGATGTCTTTAAAACACATTAAAAATACAGACTTCTGAATATATCCCTCCTTTTTTTATTAATAATTACATCTTGCATCTTTACAGTACATTAGATTGGGAATTGATTGTGTGTGTGGTTGTCTGAGAGTGAGAAAGAGAAAATCATGTATTTATTTATTTTTCACACCAAATTGTTGAGGCCCCCGGGCGCCCCCTGGCGGCCCCCACTTTGAAAACCACTGCAGTAGGTGACTGTGTTAATAAAGACATAAAAACGCGACAAAAAGTTTTGCTACTAAAATATAAATAGACAGTCATGAAATATGCCTTTCCCTTCAGGAATACAACATTCTACAGATATAAAAGGCGTTAAAAACGTTAGTCTTGAGCCTTAGGGCTTTGCATAATACCTCAGTGGTACGAGCACAGCATCTCGGGTGCGAGTTTTTTTGTTCACGCGCAATTTTTTCGCGGTCTCGGCGGGGGCGGGATCGGGGCTGGGTGAAGCCTATCCCGACAGAGAGACTGAGTTCGACACAACACCTGGCAGGAGCAGCACTTCTACAAAGAAAGCAGAGGCAATGGATTAAACCCACAGGTAGGAAATACGCCTGTAACGCTTCAAAAAATAAAGACTTACCGGCAGAATTCTCTTATTATCGGAACAAAGAAGGACTGGAATTTGAAGCGACTTGAATCAGCTACCTGTAATTACAGTCTGATTATCAGCTCTGAGACAGTAACAAGTCTGGACAAAGTCCCAGCTCGTCATAACAAAACTATTTCTCCAGTTGTCCCAGTGCAAAGCCTGCTAACCAGGTAAATAATTCACCTGTCACTAGCTCCTCACTAGCTCTCAGGGTAGCCAATGCTTCCAGTAATATCAAACTCTAACACTTAACTCAGAGCTTCTCAACCTTTTGTAACTAAAGCCCTCCCAAGCCTCCCCATCATGTGATAGAGAGATAGATAGATAGGTTTTGTTTTATTTTTGTGTTGTTTTTTGCTTTTGTGTTTTTGTACTTCTTTTAATTACTTTTCATAACTTTTATGATTTTTTAAAATAACTTTTATAAAACTATATAACGGACAGGTATGGAACATGAATGATCAAAAATGTTTCCGAACACTATAACTACTTTGAACAGGAGAACTAGGCTGTAATAACGTGGACTATTTTACATGTAAAACATGTTGTATTATATTCGTCTTGCGTTCTAAAAACATTCGCATAAGAATGATGTAAATTGGGACGAAGGGCGCGTCTCGTTATCCATGACATTGTTAAATCTCTGGCTCTCAGCCCCTCACTGAACAGAGCAAACGCAGAGAGAAGTGTGAGTGCAGCGGGAAAGCAGGACCTCGCGCTTGCAGGACAGTACTGACGACATTTGGAAAGTTGCTAAGGTGTGTCCAAAAAGTCACTAGATTTGTCTCTAGGCGCTTTTTTGTTTTGCAAAAAAGTCGCTAAAGGGGTCGGAAAAGTCGCTAAGTTGGCAACACTGGTCTGTATTGGCAGCTAGATAAAAGGCAGGCTAAGCTCCGCCCCTCCCATCAAAAAGAAAATACAGAGGGAGAGGGAACGCGGAGTTTTTCCATTTATTATTCATATTCTATTTGTAAAGCAATTAAACACACCGAGTCCCCAGTCCTCTCTGTGTTTTTTTTTTTTAGTGAAAGAACTACTGACTTAACTGATTAACTATAAACCGGGTAAAACTACTAACCCGCATAAATAAACAATAATCACAAATGGTTTTCTAAGTATTTTACGACGTTTGTTCAAGTCTGAGGTAAAAGTGGTTCAGCACTCAAATGTAGCGACCCAGTTTACTGTAACACCATCTCTTCAGACTGCTGTAGCGAAAAGGATCATATGTTCTTCAAGTGTAAATAAGATGACAGACGGGAAGAAAATTCAGAATACATGTCACATAGGATATACAGTATTATTCTGGTATCAAACAGTGTGTTTTCTTCATAAGCAATGCAACAAAACGATGAAGAAGCTGGTCATATAGCAGCCTGGTATAAAGTTAGCTTGACAGTGGACGTTAGATAACACTGATTTACTGTTTCCACTGGGAGGCTATGGGGTTTGTGTGCATATGTCTCTAATGAACAGAAGCAGTACCACAGCAGTGGCCGGTTTTAGAAGCAATGCTCCTCCCTCTGTGTCTAAAGCCTGCAAAGGGTGGATCCTCTTTCACTCAACACGACTTTAAAAAAAACCCGCTTCTCCGGAAGTCAAGGTTTCTTCAGAACTTCCCAAAAGTGTTGAAACCCCTTCAGCTGTCAGGTATTTATACTCTATATTGTTTAGCTATCTTTCTTTGTTTTGACTCAGTACTTCTCTCCTATGTCTTCTCATGTACAACAGGGGCAAACGGTTGTTGTTGTTCGTGAGGTTTATGAAGGCAGAAAAAACAACAGATGGTCAATGTTGCCATCATGTTCTTACTTCTGCAATCTCCTGTCCTGTCTATTCAGAGATGCTTCAAAGCAGAGTGGGTTGTGAGAGAAAGAGAGACAAAGTTTGGAACTAAACTGTGTTTTTAATCACCAATGCCAGATAAGACTGCATATCTTGTAATGTGTAGCCTGTAAGTACCATTATACATGACGGCGTTCCAAGAGTTTCACTGTGTGTTTCAAATAATTTTGTAAATGAATTTAGTTTTACCATGGATACTGACTATAAATGAAGAGTAGAAGTTGACTAACAAAATACTTAACGCCATGACGTACAGTCATAATCAGCCAATTACATAGGCTACACATACACGCTGCTATTAAGACCGTGTCGTAAATAACGGTTGAGTGTGGTCGTGAGAGCAAACTTTGCAAAGCTGACTTTATCTAAAACATTTAACTTTTAGCTTGATAATTCAACAATAACGGAAATTTCGCAACAAATGGGTTGGGTGATGGCATGATGGTTTTTATAGTGTGTCACGCTTAATCTTTGCTTAAAAATAGGTTTAGTAAAGTGGTATTATTATTGGTATACATCATTCTTTTGGCTTAAAATATGAAAGCTTGTTAGTTGAAGATAAAAGGGAAGAAGGGACACAAATTTCACCAGAAGCACCCTTAACGGGAATGTACAAATCAGTGTGAGCTAGCTATTGAGTGTGGCTTCTTTAGGATCTATTTCCACTAGCGGAGCAAAAATACACAGAACATTTGGCCATATTGTGTCCAAAATGTCACTTACTTGATATTAGTTTCTTGTTGTATAAAAGCAGTATCGCCCTCGCAGTTGTGTGGTTATACTAAATATCATCATGGCTGTCAGTCGCCGTAGGTAATCAATTTCTTGTGTACTCTCGCTTGTGTGATATTGCTTAAATATATTAATCTTCATCAAATATGACTTCCACACATTAATGGATCCCTGAGTCGCCATCTGGATTAGGCTCTCATAACAGCAGGGCTGCATGTGAGTAAATATACACAAAAGTGTACAATAATTTTGTTTTACTGTAGCCAGTTAACCTACTGACATGTTTTTGAGAAACCGAAGAACCCTGGAGGAAATCCATGCAGAACGTATTCTGGTCTATGGTTTTACACCATGCAGTCATATCATAATCACATGACTTTAGTTCTTTTGGTACTTGTTTCAGTATTACTTCTCCTTCCACTGTAACCACAAGCATAAGGCTAGTTACCTAAAGAATAAGGGAAACAACAGCAAAGCAGAAATTTCTCTCTCTCTCTCTCTCTCTCTCGCTCTCTCCAGGGGTCCACTATGATTCTTCCTCATTCCCTGCTCCTTTTAGTCTGCCTCTCTGGACCACTGGCCTGCCATGCATTCAAGATTTGTGCCTTCAATGTTCAGAGTTTTGGAGACTCAAAAGCAACAGACAGCACAGTTTTGCACATCTTAACACAGGTAAGGAGGATTTTACAGAAAGTGATGTCAAGTGTGGATGTTTAATGCCTTAAAATATCACATTAGTGGGCATTTCATAAGATGGAACCCAAATAGTAGTAATATAATCAAATTAAATGAAACTATGTTATTTATTCTTGTAATGTACTTTAGATATGAATACAGATTGCAAGTACAGTCAGTGATTTTCTAATGGCTGAATACAGTACCAATTATGTTAAAAAGCCAGTTAACTTCTTTAGATTAAAATTTGCATTTTGATTTTATTTTTGATCAGATTGTGTCACGCTGTGATGTGTGTTTGCTTCAAGAAGTCAGAGATCAGAAGAAAACAGCCGTTCCACGTCTGCTTAATAGACTCAATGAGTAACATTACCATCATTACACCTCCAGTCATTTAGATAACCCAACCCACATGTGACAGACATCCTGCAATCTGCATATCCTACACACAAAATATTTCTTGGAATAATAATAAATTGAAGATGAGCAGTTTTTGCAGTTTTTCTCAAACACAGAGTGTGATCTGTTCCCTACTGTCAAACACTCTACTTACTGTGAATAACCACGTAACAAATGTAATCAATAACATCACCTCTTCTTTTTCAGCTATGAAAGGGGTCACCAGTATGACTATGTGTCCAGTGAACGTCTTGGCAGGACACAAACATATCAAGAGCAATATGTTTTTGTATTCAGGTATGAATGAGTTTATATTTTAAAAAAAAAATCCTACTGACAGTGAATATTAGAACTGGTGCTCTATCATTTCCTGTTCTCTCCTACAGGACTGACTCAGTCAGGTTAATAAACCAGTATCAGTACCCAGACACACAGAAAGGAGATGAGGATGCTTTTGCCAGGGAGCCTTTTGTAGTGCACTTCCGAGCACCTAAAACAGGTAACATGAAATTATGACTACTAGGAACGTAACTGATTATGAATACATTTTTCAGAATCAACAGATAATGTGTTCTAAATTGATACAAATACAGTCATGTGAAAAAATAAATACACCCCATAGAATTTGTTGGCTTTTTTGACATTTTTGGACAAGCAAACATTTGATCATCTTTGAAACAGTGCCTATTTCAATCATTTATTCAACAGAAATATCAATAGATGTGTTATTCATCTGTGGAAAAAGTAAGTATACCCATAGAAGCTAGTATTGCCCCCTTTAGCAGAAATAACTTCTTGTAGTCATTTTGTATAATTGTCCACCAGGCTTGCTAGACTTTTTCAGCACTGTTGCATGCAATAATCTTTCAGTTGCAAGATGTTTGAGGATTTTCTTGCATGTACTACCTGTTTTAAGTTCCCCCCACAACATTTCAATGGGATTCAAATCCGGGCTTTGACTAGGCCAGGGGTTCCCAAACTTTTCCAGGGCAAGGCCCCCCAAATGGCATTAACATTTGACCGAGGCCCCCCTTTTGCAATATGTCTGTAAAACACATTAAAATACAGACTTCTGAATATATCCCCCTTTTTTTATTAATAATTACATCTTACATATTTACATTACATTAGGAATTGATTGTGTGTGTGTTTGTGTGTGTGTGTGTGGTTGTCAGAGTGTGAAAGAAAAAATCACGTTTTTATTTATTTTGCACACCAAATTGGTGAGGCCCCCCGGGCGCCCCCTGACAGCTCCCACTTTGAAAACCACTGGACTAGGCCATTCCATAACACTCCATTTCTTCTTTTTGAGCCATTCCTTGGTGGATTTGCTAGTGTGCTTAGGATCATTATCCTGTTGAAAAGTCCACTTTCAGTTCAACTTCAACTTTCTAACAGATGGCCTCACATTATCTTCAAGTACTCTTTGATATGATGCAGAATTCATAATTGATTCAATGAATGAAAGCTGTCCATTCCACTACCGTGCTTCACAGTTGGTATGAGGTGCTTCTCCTGAAAAGCTGTCTTTGGTCTGCGCCAAACATGTCTGCTGTTACTGTGGCCAAACAACTCGATCTTTGATTCGTCTGTCCAGAGCACATTATTCCAAAAGACCTGGTCTTTGTCTATATGCTCATTGGTAAACTGTAGTCTTGCAAAGGCTTTTTCCTGGCACACCTCCCATGCAGGTCAAATTTGTGTAATCTCTTTCTGATTGTAGAAGCATGCACTTTGACACCAACAGTTGCAAGACTTACTAGCAGATCCTATGATTAAATTTTAGGGTTCTTGGAGACTTCTTTTTGCCTGCTCTAGGGCTGAAATTGCTGGGCCGACCAGTCCTGGACAAATTTGCAGTCGTTTGAACTCTGCGCCATTTGTAAATGATTTTCCTTACAGTGGAATGATGTAGTTCAAATAATTTGGAGATCTTTTTAAGTCCCTTGCCAGACTCATAGGCATCTACAACATTTTTTTTGAAGGACGCACAGAACTTTTTAGCTCTAGGCATGATGACACAACACACGTCAATAGCAAAGGGAACACCGGACACTAGGTATGAGAGGGGTATAAATAAGACAGGTTCCACCTGCACTCCTTAAGCAGGTTCTCATCACTGGCACCCAATCTTGAACACCTGATTTGAATTTTATGGATTTGAATGTAGATGAATGTGATAAATGTAGGGGTTTACTTACTTTTTCCATGTGACTGATCTGTTTTATGTTAATTTAAATTGTGAACATTACTACAAAATGTCAATTTTATGTGTTATTTGATAGAGTGTATCAACTTTATTAATAGGCACTGTTTCAAAGAGGATCAAATGTTTGCTTGTCCAAATAGGTCAAAAAAAGCCAACAGTTTCCATGGGGTGTACTTATTTTTATTACATGACAGGACAGATATGAATAGTAATATTCTTTTTATTTAATTTTTTTGCTTGTCTGAAAGGTTTCACAGGACATGGTTGAGACCAGAGGTGTATATCAGGACTGGGATCCAAACGAAAAAGTCAAAAGTCAATGTGAAGCTTGAGAGACAAACAAAGACCATGTTCTTCATTCGTCCTTAGTAACTGCTTGATCAGATTGATCAAATTAGGCTACTAGTTTGTTTATAATTTGGGAAATAGTACAAACTAAATTTGTTAGAAAATATCACAGGAAGGTATAAAAAAAATAATAATAATTTTAAAAAAAAACAGTCCTACACATCTCTAGTCGAGACCAATTATAAACTCAAGTGATATAGTTAAGGTTGAACTACAGGTACAAACAGATATTTGGAGCACTAAATAGATACCGATACCAGCAGTGTCACTGTGTTACACCCTTAACTTATTGCAATCAGGTCTCAGTGAGATTAGACTCGATAAATCTATTATAATCTGTCTGTATTGGGTGATTATTGAGGTCGCTTTATGATTAAGGAACACTAAAATAAATAAATAAATAAAGCAAAAGTTACCCTATATTGTATTTCTCAATATGTACTCTTCTATTTTCATTGTAAAAGATTGGGTTGTGATTGAGTGGTTATGTTTTACAGTGATTGGCGAGTTTGTTCTGATCCCAATGCACACCTCACCTAGTAACGCCACCAAAGAGATCGATAAACTCTATGATGTCTTTGAGGATGTTAGACATTTGTGGAACACAGAGGTGAGATACAGTGGTACAGAAAATGCTTAAACAAAATTGATTTGTTTTTTAACCATTAAAGGTTTTTGATATTCAACAAATATTTTCCATCATTACCACCATTCTTATAGGACATAATGTTCCTTGGTGACTTCAATGCAGCTTGTGGATACGTGGCCAAGAAAAACAGGAAGAACATAAGACTCTACTCCAATGCTTTCAGCTGGCTGATAGATGACAAACAGGATACTACAGTAAGAGGAACCACTGACTGTGCATATGACAGGTAAGCCTTGTTCTGTTTAAGTGTTTTATGGTATATTCCAGCTTGTTAACAGGGTGTCTTATGGAGTGTTGATTTCTAATGGTACAGGATAGTCGTTCACGGAGATTCCTTCCTCAGAGCTATAGTGCCATTCTCAGCACAACCATTTAATTTTGCCACCGCATACCGGATCACAGAGGAAGAGGTAAGTGCATTTTTGTTTTATTATCATTATCTTACACACCCACATAAACATTCATACCACCTATCTTAATTATGTGGTTCCTTCCCACATAACGGTGTCTTCTCAGATTACATTTAGTTTTTGAAAATCACATTGAGACACACTTTTGAATTACAGCTAGGGTAATGCATTAACCTGTATATCTAGTGTTTCTGTGCTGAAGACAAATCACAGAGCAGTGCATTTTCCTTACAGGCTTTACGTGTGAGTGACCACTATCCTGTAGAGGTGGCCCTGAAGATCAAGTCAGGAAGTGAGCAGAGAAGCATAATCTTGTTCCAAATAACTCTTGGCCTTCCCTTGCTACTCCAACTGAAATGACACCATTTTGAAAGTGGACACTTTTTTTAAGTCAGCAAGTTTGAGAGAAGATAACTATGCATGATGAATATCATCCAAGCCAAAGCTGCACAAGAACGTACTGGGTTTCTTGTCAATAACGTGATACACGTTTTCATGCCCTTTAAATCAAGGAGATTGTACGTAGTAACCGAGTTTATCAAAGACTCAAAAACACACCACTTTATTTAGCCAATGTTTTTAATGTTATGCTGGAATATCATAGGACACAGTCTTACTTCTTTTTGGTTGAAAGTATATTTAAGGTAACTGGCTGCTAATGGATCAGCTGTTTTGCCACTTTACTGGGGTTTTGGGATTTAGGTTTGTAAATGGCACAAGCAAAGCTACCTGGACAAAATAAAATTTGCTGATTCCTCCAACAGCAATATCCAACTTTACAATGTCAGTAGGTTGCACGACTGGAAGACTAACCCCTTTGTCAGATTCAGAGGACACCTTTTATTGTTCATGTCAAGGCAAAACAAAATGCTTACATATTGCATGAAGTCAAATCTGTGCAGGTGAGGGAAAGCATAGCCAAGTCTTAGGAAATAAATTACATGATATTTTGTTCATCTCACGGGAACAATTCACCTGGCATTCATTGGGGACTATCCTGGTGTTCAGTCATGCAGATTTGGCCCCTACAGTTGTCACCCTGGAACATGAAGCATCAGTGACATGCACACCACTTGCCAAGTACCAATGGCAATCCAGTTGAATGCAAAGTTTGTCCAGGTGCTCAGCTACTGACATTGTATGATAATTCACTACTGTTGGTGGATGCAGATATTTTGTCTAAGGACCTTAACACTGTCTACCTTTAATGCATCTGTATTCTGATTAAAATAAGCTTTATTTCTCTCTCCAGTTTGTGCACTGACCTAGAAAAACAAAAGATGTGATTTTTGAATTTCCCCTACAAGGGGTCAATAAAAGGTACATCTATTGATGTTCAGGTTCCACTCATTTATTGAATTTAAGGCTATTTAAGTTGTTATAGTGCCCCTATTACCCACCCAATTAAATAATCTGTTGAAGTTAGATAATAATTGGAATTTTGCATGCATGTAAACACATTCAAGCTGTTCTGACAGCAGGACAAACGTTTTCAGACTTTGTGTATGCCAAATACATATCCAAATTTAGGCTTTTAAAGGATGTAGTCACATTGGGTTATGTATCCACACTGGTTGTAATGGTATAACTATTAACAATAGACTTGATGGTGGTGGAAATATCCCTCTTGATGCTGTTGACCTCGATTTCCATTTGTTTATTCCTAAACTAGCAGAAGAAATCTCTAGATTGCACCAACATTTTAGAACAATTTAGAGATTCCTAGTACACTATGATGCTAGTTTCACTCAAAAGGGAACAGAAGAATCAATAACAAAAAATAAGTCTCGGTTTTAGACTGACAAATCATTCAGTGAATTACAAGTTTTCATAGTTCATTTGCCAAGTTAGGTAGGGCAACATAACCCAATTTAAATTTGACTAACATCTTTGATTAGCCTCAAACTACAATTTTAATACTTAGTGGTGCAACCACAACTGGTCTTCAGAACTAGAATAAAATGGAAAATAAAATTGTATTCAATACAAATTAAGCTGAAACCACATTTCATAGTCAAAACAGTTTGATTTTATTTACTACTTCAGATAACTGAGCGCTCAGTCTCACACAGCCAAAAGTATGGGGAGTGTGAAGTGCTTAGTTGGCATGCAGTGCCTTCCAGCGGCTCAGGGGCCCGTGGCTTGGGACGTATTTCACACCACAGCCATCAGGGATCACACGCTTCTCCTGCAGCAGGTCATCAAAATCAGTGGCATTAAACTTGGTGAAGCCATACTTCTTGGAGATGTGGATCTAAAGAAGAAAAATGAGGAAATTTAAAGCTTAGCTCAAAGATCATAATTGAGCAGTCTCACAACAGTCCCTTTAAGATCCCAGCACTTGCTAGCACATACAAACCAAACAATTGCTTCAGACCATAATAAAAACAATATTCCTGTTTTTTCATAAAACATGCAACATCGACCCCATTATGAGAGTGAGATGTACCTTCTGACGGCCAGGGAACTTGAACTTGGCTCTCCTCAAAGCCTCAATAACATGCTCTTTGTTCTGGGCCTTCGTGCGCACAGACATGATGACCTGTCCGATGTGCACGCGGGCCACTGTGCCCTGTGGCTTTCCAAAAGCACCACGCATTCCAGTCTGGAGCCTGGAGAGAAGAAACAAGACAGTAAAAATCACAAGTGGAAAAAAAAGAAAAAGAAATAGGGAGAAAAAAAAAACCCCACATATGTACACATTTCCACTTGTAGTGAGGTTTTGTCTCAATGGTCCCTTAAAGGACCCAGCACTTCACAAGCTGGGCTCATACACAACCAAAGATTCACTGTCTGCAGCTTTTGCACACCAGAGCAGTATATTCAACCAAGCTGGTCGGCTTAATAAGCTGCAGTTGGTAGTTTTATGCTTGACCAAACTCACCTATCAGCTCCGGCACAGGACAACATTTTGTTGATGCGGATGACATGGAAAGGGTGCAGACGCACACGGATGTGGAAGCCATCTTTACCGCATGTCTTCACCATGTATTTGTTGGCGCAGATACGGGCCGCCTCAAGAGCTACACAAAGCCAGATACAGTTTAGCGTTAGTAAAGTAACAGCAAAACACTTGTCAAGGCAAAAACCGTCAGGTGAACTTCGAGTAATTTGAGTACATACAGGTAAATTCTTAGAACTTCACCATCCCTCACTTACCCTCAGAGGACAGCTGCTCATACTCATCAGACACCATGTGACCACACAAGGGGAATTCATCCACCTTAGCCTTCTTCCTGCCCAAGTCAAAGATCCTGATCTTGGGATCTAGGTTAAGCAGAGAGAATAGCAATCATACATTTACATAAACTTAGTTTACACCACTGCTAGTACAGGTTCTTTTAATTACATTATCTACAGAATGTAAATATTTTATTCATGAAAGCTTCATGGTTCTTTGCCATGTTCACAAAATGTCAGTGACAATTGTACACTGAAATGCTTTCTGTGAGGTTCAGGTACTCTACAGCTGTGCCATACTATAAATAAATAAATAAAATACATCAACACCAAAAGATAAAAAGGGGAGGAGAGTAGAAAGAGGCAGAAAGATTATTTACAAACACAGTATGTACAAAATATGCAGGATTTCATTATAAACAGATCAATAAATAAATATTTATTTCAAGTCATGCATGTCCAGCTTATTAGGAATTTATCCTCCTTTGTGGTTTCTGTGAAATAAATGCAAACAGTGTGTCTTCATTCATCTTTAAAATTCAGTGATGATCTGTTATGTTGTCTGTTGATTCAGTTATGACCCGTCTGGGGTTAGACCACTAGTTGCAGGTAGAGGATTTATTGATCAAGCATTTAAAGGTTGATTGTAAGTTAAAACCATGGAGAGGTGACCCAGAACTTGTGTTTTTAAAAAAAAAATCTTACTTTGGGTTATTTACATTTAACACAAAAATAAGTTTTAACGTGGGTAAGCCACCTCTGCATTGCATGCCTTTTTTGTTGTTGCATTTTTCTGAAGGTCTTAAATGTAATGGAACTAAAATTTCTTCTGTTGTATTAAATATTGTGATGGATCTGTTTCTACAGTTAGAAGAAACAACTGTAGGCTGCATCCCCAGATAATGCACCACATTAAATCATGTTGGGGGGGGGGGGGTATCTTATTCCAATAAAAGTGGATGTCCTTACCAGGTACACCTCGACAGAAACGGGACTTGGGGTAAGGCTTGTTCTTGCAATATCTGTAGCTGGGGTAAGGAGACAGTGATCAGTCAAACAGTTCAACTGTTTAAAGGACTATGGATATAAACAGATGGACGTACATATTTCTTCACTGCTGACAAACACTGGATCTAAAGCAGACTCACGGAGGAAACTATTAAACACACCATTGCTAACATCTAACAATGTATATAGTTACTTGACAGTCGCAGTAGTTACTAATTATTTAGACCATATATTGTTGTAATTCAATGAATATTCAAACGACTACTCCATTTCACTAGTATTTCTTCGCTAGTCCTCAGTATGATCAGTTACAGGAGCGCCCGTTACTAGCTAGCTAGCCGCTAAAGCCAGGCCAGGAACCGCACATGGTTAGCGCGTCCTGCCATTTTCAGCTCGCGGCTCTTTACAGAGAACATAAAAGAAAAACAGACTTACCAACGGGCTGGACGGCGCCCCATGGCTGCAACCTGAAACAAACACAAAAACGGTTACTTCTATAAAAAACTAGCGCGACGAAGACTTAGTATCGAATGAGATTTTCGATAAACTTGTCAAGAGCGGGACTAAACCAACCTTCCACGCACTCACCTAATGGCGGAAAGGAAGTAACTTGCCTTTCCGCCGCGTCATATTGTAAAAGAAACGTCACATCCGCATTGGCGGATTCGTCGTCCAGAACAGCTGATTAAAAAATATATATATATATATATATATATATATATATATATTACATGGAATGCTTTAATACACCATAAATAAACAAATAAAGAAAGTTTGAAATGACTACTTTTTCACAACAATGTTTTAGGTACTATAATAAAGCAAAAATATCTAATATGTACGCAATCTCCATGCAACTCATTTTGTTGCTTAACTGTGTTGCCAAATGCAAGGCAAGGTAATCTTTTTAATTTTCAATATTTTTGTATATATAATTAATATAAATGTAGTGGGGAAAGGTGATTGTAGCACTTAAAGTATCACTTCTTCGGTAACCTTTACAACAACAACAACAATAATAATAATAATAATAATAATAATAATAATAAACCTTTGCTATACTCATATATTTAGCTAATGTGTCCTACAAATAGTCTCTTAATAATTATATTACTTCAATAATTATTTTCCTAATAAAGAGCATTGAAAAGAACGCAAAGAAATTCCTTTCTTCATTTTTTACCCTTGGCTATAAGTTTTGCTTAATGTAAAACAAACAAGAAACATTATAATAACATCATATAAGTCAATACAATTCTCAAAATGTTTTATTAAATATGGTTACACAAACAAAACTATAGATGATCAAACCCATGTTCAGCAACATACCAAAGTCACCCTTCAAGTGTCATCATCATCATCATTATTATTATTATTATTATTATTATTATTATTATTATTATTATTATGTTGTTGTTGTTGTTGTTGTTGTTGTTGTTGTTACATGTAATTAAGAATTTTTAAAAAATGTAATACACATTTTATTTCTGATTTAATTGAAAACCATTGAAAACCACACAGTTTTGATAACTTCTATCTGATCAGTTGTAGAAGAGTGAGTGGCATGAAATCCTGCAAGATAGCAGATCTTAGGGCATTGTACTAGAATCACTGATCTAAATTCATTAAACATTCATTACACATAACAATGACTTATTTATATGCCACCATGACTAGAACAAGTTGAGGCCTGCTTCACACGTCACCGTGCTTAAAACCAACTGGTTCTTCTCAAAGCCTCTGAAGGTTCATGCGATATTTTCACCTATGGTGGTTGCTATGTTTTACATCTACAACCTCTGTTTATTCAGAAATGACAAAGGAAGGAGTCAATATTTGGTCAATTACATTTACCAGAAGTAAAAGTTGTACACAAGTATTAACTTCTGTTGCTGTAAAACCCCTGAATAAGTTCAGGTGCAACCTGTTGCCAAAGGTCACATGATTAGTTGAAAGGTTCCATTTACTTCCTAACAGTGGTGCATCTCGGACCACTCTCTGGCATTGTATGTTATGACTCTGGAGTTAGTGGTCCATATTCTGTCTCAAATTGAGATTAAAGCCAATTTAAATGGCAGATCTACTGAAACTGTGTCTCCATCATCACCACTGCTATCTTTCTTACTGTCATGTAAATCTACAATATGTACAACATCCTTCAAAAATCCTTATTTTTCATTATAGCCTATTTTAGTTGATCAGACTAAGAGTTAATCATGAAATGTTCATCATTTTCTAACTGCTGTGTTGGTCATTTGTTAATGTCATGAAAGAACCTAGATTTAACATTAATTTTTGCTTTGATTCTAAAAGGAAGGTTGGTGTTTCAAAAAAGAGAATGAGTGTGATCTCTAAAAAGCAGCGTGAGAGATGCTGTTTAACACTCTTCTGTTGCTCTGTTCCTGGAGCTGCTGTTATGACACTGGACTCCATCTTAAAGGAAATATTACCATCTATGGCATGTTTTCTCTCCATAAAATAGATACCACCATCTTAACTATGCCTCAGCTGGCTGACTATAAACAGTACAACTTTTCATACTTCATGCAGAAGCAATTTGCTCTTAATAAAAATATCTGTTTAATTTAATCAGTTGTTCTGGCTTCTGCAGAGGACCACCAACATCCATGGTTAATACTTGGTGCTGGATTTCTGTGCTATTTTCTGGATGAGATCAACAACAGTCAGCTCCTGCCTGGTTTCACTCTATGCTACTAGATGTATGACACTTTCTCGCTTCAAGCTAGTATTGGGGATGTAAATATGCAAAATAATATGGTCAAATGTAATTTCTTGTTACAAACAGTTCAAATAGATAATTTGTACCAAATGGATCGTATACCATATTAGCATTGTCTATTTTACCTAGTCAGATGGCTGAGTCACGTTATACCCCAGAATGTTCCTATGGACACAGGCAATTGAAGATTAGCTAACACAAATGCCATGCTTCCACTTTCCTCAGCAAAAACTACTAAATACACTAACCCAATATTACACATTAAGGTTCAAGTCAGAGAACAAATTCTAGTTCAGTATATCACCACCAGATGGCACTCACTGCAAATGTGGCATTTTTATATTTGTAACAGACCACCATCGTCGATTTTAGTTTTTGTTTCTAGCTGTAGACAAATGATGGAGTCAGTTTCAAAAATATTTACAACAATAATTCACTCGATTCTCAATTTCAAAACATGATACAGATACAATAACAGCAGAAAAATGCGAAATGATGGCCCTATTTAAAAAAAACAAACAAAAAAAAAACAAATAGAAACCCTCATAGAATTTGTAATGGTTTGAATGGGAATTGTATTGGTTTTAATCGAAACTGTAATGATCCCTGTGGTAATTTGTTGCCTTCAATTGGTATGTAATGTTCTACTGAAAATGTCTCCAACATCACTGCTATGTCATGGCTTCATTTGCTCCTTTTATCTTTCTTAATGTCTTGTAAATCTGCAGTATGGACAACATCCTTCAAAAATCTGGTAATTTGTTATCTTCTGTTGGTGGCATGCTATGTCTAGCGGATACCATTAAGGATCAATAATGGTAATGGTAATGGTTTTAATGGTTAGCTGATGGTTTGTAACTTGTAGTGGAAACCGTTAGAATTTCTGTGATTGTTTCTATTGTTTTTGTTTTTGTTTTTTAAGCTTGATTGTTTGTTTGTTTTTAACAGGGGGTGCATTATTAAGTGAATTATACTAATGAATGAATAACAAGGGATCTTCCCACATTGTTAACTTCGTTTACCGTGTACTACCACGTCAAATGTTCCTGAAAGACACAAGATGTCGGTTTAACTGTATACTGAGAGCCGAGTCAAAAAGCTTTTCTCTTTATTGGTATAATTTGCTCTTTGGTCTGCTCTCACATGTAGCCTATGTTTCCTACTCTACGTCGTCTATGTACGAATATTTCTCAGTCAGTTTCACTAAAGAGTCGACTCTCACTTATACTCTCTTCTAATTCCCAGGTAGAATCCATTACCATTTATGAATACTTGTATAATCAGTTGTTTACTTCCCAGTTGTATAGGTTTATGTAATTTTAGAATTAGAATTTTAGAGGAAGACAATCAGTGCCTAAAATCAGTGTGCTGAATTTATGTAAAAATCTGAACTGATATATTTTCCTCCTTCGAGCCATAGGCTATTGAAAGCTATAAGACAACACACAAGAGGGCGACAAAGGCCGAGAAGTTCTGTTATCCTCAAGCCAGTCGTTTCCTTTTCCTACCAAAAGATGTCTCTTTTGTTTCAGCAACGGTACATTGATAGAAAAAAAAAATAAAAATAAAAAAATCCACTTTCCCCTCTTAATTTTCTAGAAGAGGAATGACCTCACATGTCTAAACTCCGGATAATGAAGAACAAATGTTGGGGTGGCCATTGGAATCTCTGGTATCACTAACATTTGTTCTTGGTCAATGCAGAAATTACGTGACTGTCCAAACATCTCCTCTGACCCACCTTTGATGTCAGTTGTGTAGTGTGTGTAAGCTATGACAAAATAAAAAAATAATAATAAAGAAGAAGAATGATGAAAAAAAGTCAGCAAGACAAACAGGCTCACAATAGGGAGAGATAGGGGCAAATAAAACTAGGTTCTTACAGGCCACTGAACCTAATATATATTATTATTAATTACGATTTCATTTACACAATATATCTAACAAAAGTTCAAGGGCACAAATTCTTATGCAAGGCAATGTAATTAATCAAACTTTACTAGAGCTATATAACCAAAGCTCTTTAAGCAATACAAACTATTCATCTTGCCTCCTGCTGCTGCATTCCTGGCCTAAGTTGAGCAAACAAATATTCCATGCCTTAGATGGGACTGTGATCAAGTTAGTAACAGCTTACTCACCCATAAATTTTCTTAATACCTCAGTTCACTCAAAAATGAATTGTGTTAATGTATTGTGAAAACTAAATTGATTCAGTGATATTGTCTAGAAGTTTGTGATGCTGCATTTGTCATACAAGTGAAAGGCTTAAATAGTCTAGCACATTATATGGGGCTATAATGAGATGAATTCCTTTATTCCAGTTTTCTCTAATTAAAAAAAAAAGTTATTTAAAATCTTTGGTTATATTCATTATCAAGATTCTGTACTTTCCTTATTATGTCTCATGACATTTTTGTGAAATGTCTCTCATATAACACATTTCTCCCATATAACACATTTTGTCTTGTGTGCAGAAGATAGGCACCACCCTATTAAGTATAGTTTGAAAGTTTCTTCTGCAGTCATGTTTGACCTGTGATTGTGCAAATGATATATGCAACATTACAATGATAATCTTTCAACTTGGTCACAGTTTTAGCTCCGTTTCTGAGCCACAATTTGCACCACACCCATTCACACATTGGTCTGAGAGCGCAGTGCACACTTCCACCCTTTGCATTAGCTCAGCTGGAGTCCATAGTTCAGGGCACAAAAATGCACTTATCATGCATATTATAATATGTGCTGCACTGTCTCTGGTAAATTTGTGTGTGTACTGGGGAGGGGGTGCATGTGCTCTCAGAGAGTAGTTTTAAATCGACTCCAAATATGTATATTGGGAGGTAGAGGTCACACTGAGGTTAGCTTATAAGCACAGACCCATGATAAGAGGCAAGAAAAGAGAGAAGAATGATGAGAGGAAGAGGTTAAAGCATAAAAATAGGTTAAACTATGAAGTATTCTCATCCATACACGCTACATCACTCAATGAGGAACTCTGTAAGTTTCATTCACATCTGGTGAGAGATGTACACAACTTAACTGTGTACAGCAAAATTAAAAGAAATGGGGTGGACTCCCAGGCTTGCAATCAGTATTACTGGGATAGGCTCTGAAGTCACTGAAACTCTGATGTGGATAAAGTGGTTGCTAATGATGAATGAATGAGTGAATGAATGAATGAATGAATGAAATGCAAACCAAGAAAAATATTTTTCAAAAGTAACAAGTAAGAAAAGCAGCAAAATGTAAATTTGTATTTGTGAGCCATCTTTGTGTCTTGTTTAGATCACAACAAAGCATAGAGTGACAAAATGAATAAAGATGTGTTTGGTCATTGAGTCACCATTACATTTTCTCCATATTTATAACTTGGAGACATAAGTTGAATTAAGGTTTTGAACAAACACAACTTTTAATGCTTATAATCAATGATTACACAGGGACTCTGGACAGTGAAATTACTTTTTCATATTATCATGAATAATTGGAATGTGTGATTAAATATACACTGGATATAAAAAAAAGTTTACACACCCCTGTTAAAATGATGTTTTTGTGATGAAAAAAACCCCAAACATAAATCATGTAGGAACTTTTTAAACCCTCAATATGAAATTACAACATATTAAAAATCAGAACCATTTTACGTAAAAAATAGGAAAAATAAGATACAATAACCTGGTTACATAAGTGTGCACACCCTTTTATAATTGGGGATGTCGCTGTTTTCAGGATGAACCAATCACATTCAATCTCATGTACAAAAGTAATTATCATACAGCTGTCATCAAAGAAATTAGTCTGATTAACCAAAAATAAAGACCAGCTGTTTCTGTAGGATTTTCTTGACATCTTGATTTCATCTGACTGCTGAAGCCATGGTCTACAAAAAGCTGACAAAGCTTGTACAGAGTCTCACTTTCGAAGGAATTGATTAGGGGTAAAAAAAAAAAAAAAAAAAAAATTAAAAAATTAAAAAATTTAAAAAATTTAAAATCCGAAACATTAGACGTACAATGGAACACCGTGAAGACCATCATCAACAAGTGGAGAAAATGGAGCACCACAGTGACATCATCAAGAAAAGGATGTTCCTCCAAAATTTACCAGGAAGTAAGCTGTACTAATTACTTTCTGCATGTCACAATCTCTCATATTCTTCACATGTCCGGGCTATGGAGTGGCAAGATGGAGGCCCTTTCTCAATCCAAGCCAAACTAATCATCCCAAACCATGTGGCAAAATGTATTATGGTCTGATGAAACCAATTCCAAAAAGTATGTTTGGTGCACAAAAAGCACATCAACAAAAGAACACCATACCCATGGTAAAGCATGGTGGTGCCAGCATCATGCTTTAGAGCTGCTTTTCTTCAGCCAAAACTGCGGGTTTTATCAAGGTGGAGTGAATCATGAATAGCTACAAATACCAGCCGATTTTAATGCAAAACTTTCATGTGTCTGCTAATAAGCTGAAGATGAAAAGGAATTTCAGTTTCCAGCATGACAATGAATAGTCTTCACTTATATAGTGCTTTTATCCAAAATGCTTTACACTGTGTATCATTCACCCACACACACACTCACACACCAATGGTAGCAGAGCTGCCATGCAAGGCGCTAACTTGCCATCAGGAGCAACTTGGGTTCAGTGCCTTGCCTATGGACACTTCGGTATGTGGAGTCACGTGGCCCGGGAATCAAACCGCCAACCCTACAATTAGTGGACAACCTGCTCTACCAACTGAGCCACAGTTGCCCTTTGACCAAATGACCCAAAGCATACATCTAAATCAACAAAAGAATGGCTTAACCAAAAGAAGATCAGTGTTTTTGAATGACATAGCCAGAGCCCAGACCTGAATCGAACTAAAAATCTGTGGGGTGACCTGAAGCGGGTTGTGCACAGGAGATGCCCTCACAATCTGATGTATCTAGAATGTTCTTGCCAGAAAGAGTGGGAAAATATTGCCAAGTCAAGATGTGCCATGCTGACAGATTCTTACCCAAAAAGACATGGTGTAATAAAATTAAAAGGTGCTTCAACAACATATTAGTTTAGTAATACTCATGCACAGTTATACAACTATTTTATTGTAAGTTTTAAATTTTTCCCTAAAAAGTTTCTGATTGTTTTGAACTTTATTTGTACATTGCAGATTAAGGGTGTGAACAAATCTGACATGAGTTATCCTAGTATCATTCTTTTGCTTACTTTACTTTAGATTTTTTTTATATCCACTGAAGCTATAAGTGCTATGTAAAACATAAAACATGGAACACACAACTAAAAATGGTTGTAATAATATTCTTTCTTTAGACCACCTAGTGGTTACTTCTTCCCTAAAATAAACACACAGAGTATGCACAAATCCTCTTGTAAACTGTAATGTGGTCAAATAACAGGAAATGAATGTGTACTCGTTACCCTGCCAATCGGTGCCAGTTTTGTAAACAGAAATATATGTAGGACATGGGCAGATGACACACAGCGCTTAGCAAAATTCCTACAAACCATTACTAAGAAGTGTTCTGCCATGACTTCCTTTTTATTTCACCCCTTGCTCTCTCTGTGTAACAATGTGAGAGGTGAGGAGGGGCAGCTTGTCAGCACAAGTTTGTGTTTCACAGCCGACTGCCTCAGACATGAGATCATATGATGTCATTCAGGTTCACTTACAAACACATACATTGATATGTGTGTGTGTGTGTGTGTGTGTGTGTGTCGGTGTGTATCTGTGTCTATGTGTGTATGTAAAGTTCTGGGGGAAGAGAAAAAGGCCTTGATTTCAAAACAATTCCCTGATCAGAGCTTAATATAGAAAAGTGAAAATCCACATTAAACCAATATACTTAAATGTATTAGAAAAATGTTTGTGCTAGAGTTTTGCTAATCTTTGGTAAATATTTATTTCTAATCTTTCACTGTATTGTAGCACAATGAAGATATCCAAACATATATGTCTGCATTCATGCTCCACACCTTATTTGATTCTCATCCAATCCCTTCTTACACAATTTCAATTCTTCCAGCCTTCGTGTGTACTGCTATAACAGAGGAGCTGTCTTGAAGTTCTGATATAGTGTGATCGTAATTATCTGGCTGGCATTCTTCATGAGGTCATTGTAATAGCAAATTACAGTCTTGGGTGGCAAATACTCCAGGCTAGTAGTCACTTGGGAATAGTTATATCTCTCATGAAGGACATGAGTGAATTGCATACATACATACACCCATCCAGGTGATTTTGCCTGCAGGCTGGAGTACTTGGATCATCTGTGCTGAGGTGTGCATGCGGTATACCAAATAAACAAGCTGTGTTGGGATATGCTGTCATACAAATTGACATCATTGTTTTAATTAAACATCTGTTTTCACTGATGCACTGCGGATGCAGGTGCCACTACCTGTTCCATTCCACTTATAGCTGTGAATGGACCATTTCAAAGCACAATAATGAGATCCACCTCTACACTGTTTATT
Source organism: Ictalurus furcatus (assembly GCF_023375685.1). NCBI lineage: Eukaryota > Metazoa > Chordata > Actinopteri > Siluriformes > Ictaluridae > Ictalurus > Ictalurus furcatus. The sequence continues at coordinate 16,074,975 of NC_071269.1, read as the reverse complement.
ATAATTAATAATTTACAGTCATAGTTATTTGCAGTTACAGTCAACATTCAAACACAGCATTATCAGACCTTTTCATTATTTTCTTCAGTGTGTATTAAAATAGTTCATCTTTTTATTTCTGCTTTGTGGTCCAAAGAGATGTGGAGCAGTTATACATGGTTAACGGGTACATATTTATCCACATTCCTCAATGTATCAGTGTGTGTGCCTGTGCTTGGGTCGTTTAATGGGGTGAGAGACAGTTCTTTTACAGAAGGGGATCAGTCATTCATAGCTGCACTGCTATCAACCCCTCCACATTCCTCCTCCCAAATAAGGAGAAAAATACTGGATCTCTCTCTCTCTCTCTCTCTCTCTCTCTCTCTCTCTCTCTCTCTCTCTTTCTCTCTCTCTCTCTCACCCACTCAATCCCCCCTCTGTGAGAGAGAATAAGGTTATAGTTTTATTAACTTACTAATTATTGGCTCATTTTTTTATAAGTACTGTTGTATTCAACTGAAAAGATATTTCTCATTAAATTTTAGCTCTACGCCTCCATTTCATTTTGCAGGTTGCTGTTTGCTTGTTTAGCTGAAGCCCTTGTTATTGTGTTGGCTTTCTCTGGCCGGAGGCTTATATACAGATGGTGTTATGGCTGGGCGCTGATGTTAGATGCGCAAAGAAGAGTGGAGCCGCATTCTGTCTGAGTCTAGGAAGACATGAGCATTGATGTGAGGAGCTCAGAGGGGAGGCCAAGGCTCTAGTCTGCTGATCCTGTCATGACACTCAGTCATGGAGTGGCTCTAATTACTCCTGCTCTTTGCCCATCACTTCATGTATCATGAACTTTTTCATTCCCCAAGGTACAAGTATGTCAGGTACAATAGTGGCCCTGCTTTAAAGTATGTTAGTTAGAACTGGTATACGGTAAATGGTCTTAAAACTGACCTGTCACACATTGCAGGCAAATTCCACATTATATGCTTAACATATTTTGATTAAAGGGCAGCATGATAGTGTAGCAGGTAGCATTGCCACCTTAAAGCTCCAGGGTACGCAGTTTGATCTTGAGCTCAGGTTACTATCGGTGTGGAGACCTGCATGCTTTTCCCATTTTTACATGGGTTTCTTCTGGGTTCTCTGATTTTTTCTCAACTCTTAAAACATGGCAGCAGGCAGACTGGCTATGCTAAATTGCTCTTAGCAGTGCATGAGTGTATGAAAGTACAATATGTCGACATGATGCCCTATGATGGCCTGGCATTCCATCCAGGTTTTATTCCCACCTCATGCATATTCCTTTGAAAATCTCCAGATCCACTGGTTCTGGAGATAAAATAATGCTGGATTCTGCAGATGAATTAATGAATATTTTAATAAAATAGACCTCTACATAAGTGAATGTCTTGGCCCAATGTTCCTAATTGTCCTCTATGGCCACAGGCCTGTCTGATTGTAAATCTGTGAGTTCTGGTTTAATGCACCTAATGGACTGTGATATTGACATCTGTAATGGTCTTGCATGAAAGACCAAACAAGAAATGCTGAAATAGCATATGTAGCATTTAATAGAAAATTCTGTTAAGACTAAATTGTATAACACTGGATGTATGGGATTTTAACTGAATCGATAAATGGACTCTTTGAAATAATTAGACCATTAAAACAATTAGATCCCGACGGAAATACATTAAGTGGAATACATTATGCCAACTAGCATTAGGAAAGTGAAACTACAAATAAATGTTCTTGGGAAGGTCAAATTAGTTTTAAAGATATAAAATATTTACTTAACTAAACGTACAAAATATGTACTGTATTTTAACTAAAGGTACAAAAGATTTACTTTAACAAAGGTACAAAAGATTCCACCTCAGTGATAAGGAAAAACGCATATTTTAGTGGCTTTTTTAAACAAAAATGCATACAGAGTGGTGTTTTGGACCCTCTGAGTTTGTTTTAGAACAGAGTATTCAGTAAACAAAGTACTTCAGGGACACAATTAAAGGAATGCAATTGAAACCAACAATTATGTGGGGCAAATCACAGAAGAACAAGGGCTCATGTAGAACAGTAGGCTCATAACTAGGCATACATCTTCAAATCTTCTTTGTCTCTTTTACTGTTTCATCTGTATTTTGGAATCCCCCATCAGGCCTGAGAGTCATTAGTGTGTGTGTGTGCGTGTGTGTTTGTGTGTGTGTGTGTGTGTGTGTGTGTGTGTGTGTGTGTTTATTTTGATATCTTGATGGGGACCAAATGTCCCCACAAGAATAAGAATATCTGACCGTTTTGCCCTTGTGGGGACATTTGGCTTGTCTCAATGAGTTTTGTTTTGCAAAAATGGCAGCTTTTATCGGAAAAACTAAAAGAGCCAAAAGATTTACTTTTGGATACTGAAGTTAAGGTTTGAGTTAAATTTAGGTGTAGGTATATGAAAATTGGGTACATTAATAATTATCCTTATAATGATAGTAAGACAAACAAGAGTGTGTGTGGGTCTGTTTGTGTGTTAGAGAGCAAGAGAGAGAGAGAGAGAGAGAGAGAGAGAGAGAGAGAGAGAGTGTTTGTGTGTGTGTTGGCAACTAAATAAAATTCTCATGCTTTTACAGTGTCCTGTGCACAATGCAGCTGTGTCTGTGTGCGTGTGTGTGTGTGTGTGTGTGTGTGCGTGCGCGTGCGTGTGCGAATCTTCTGATTAGATTAAAGCTAGCCTGATCCTTCAGCAACACAGGGCGATGAGGCTCTGTTGCTCTACTGTGTTGACTGTGTTGCAGCTCTCTCCTCACTCCACTGCTGTCTGATTGACCATATCATACATGATGTCAACAGAACCCATGGATCATTCGGGGCATATAGGCAACATAAACAAAAAAAAGGCCAGAGATGGTTTTACAGGAAGATGTATTTTTTTCTCCATTCAGTTACCATTCAGTAAAACTTGAAAACGTGAAGCAATCTATGCGCACTGAATTTTTCTGGATAAAGAGTTGTTTGGTGCATGGAGATCAGTGATTCCCATCCCCCCCACCCAACCCCCACCCCAACCCCTCTCTCTCTCTCTCTCTCTCTCTCTCTCTTCAGGAGAAAGAATGAGATAGAGAGAGAGAGCCTACCATAAATGGTTGTGTTTGTAGAGAGGGAAAGGGCAAGTGTGTGAGTGAGTGCATGTGTATGTGTCTATTTGTCTGTGTGTCCAATTCCGAATCCATGAAAGTATGCCTGTGTGCTGTCATAAGTTTGTTTGTCCTTCACCGCTAAGCCTCCACAACAATGTTGAAAAAAGATCATCAAAGACATCTCTCTTGATTATAGAGTTTGTGTATGTGGGTGTTGGTCTCTCTTTGATTGTGTGCTGCTAGAGAACATAGAGAAAGAGAAACAGAAACAAGAAGAGAGAGAAAGAGATTTCCTGGCAGTTTGCTGAGCAATATTGCCCGGTAGCAGCAGAGCCATTCTTTGGCACTCATTCATTTCTCGGAAGTGCAGTAGGCTTACCTTTTAAAGGTATAATGAATCAGCTAAGCCAGATAGGATGGACACACACATTGTAAGCAGACACTCAGTCTAAGACAGCTTCAGTAAATTGATAATAACAGGAATGACCCTGTCCTTACCACACCCGTCGCACCGCCTTCTTCCAGTGATTCAGCCAGAACACAAACACTCATACACACTGCCCTTGACTGAATAGTCTGGTCAAATAAATGTTAACTATATGTATGTTAACTATAAATGTTAGCTAATATATTTAGTTGTTTACTAACAAAAAATGTACCACAACTAACGCAAATGTATTACAAAGTAAGACTAAAAACTAGCTCTGCCAACCACACACCTTATAAACATATTTGTCCACATGAAAGAAAGAATTGTAATTCACCAAACTTTACCGATATTTAAATGGACAGATTTCTTATACATTATGCCCAAATGTCTTAAAGATTCCCACTGACTAAGCAGCACAAAGGCAAAAATCCTTTTAACAAACAGTACCCCTACAAATGCTGCGAGACAGCAACTGAGCACTCGAGGACAAATACTGAAATATAGACCTAACAAACCAAAGCAAATAAAATAATCAGTGACTTATCAGGTGTGGAACATGTCAACGTCTCATAAAACTCTGCTTTGTCTGAGTGGGCCCATCTGAAAACTTCCACTCAGTCAGACATCATCAGTGTTTGTGAGTGTGTGATACAGAGCTAAGCCTCTATGACACTGTTAAAATGGGTTTAGATTTGTGGAGTAAGAGGGTGCACATATTCTCCCCAGTGTATGGAGAGAATCACGTCTGGTAAATGTAACCACAAAGCTCTTAATATAGCACATGGATTGCAACCTCCATTATGTAAAGTTACTGTAACAGAATGGTAGCTCAAATTCCTAGCACATTCCTAAACTGACTTAAGAGTATCTGTGACAATGTTAGGACATTATCAGCCTACAATCAAAAATATAAACTTTAATGCTGCAGTCCAGCTAGCAGGAGTTTAGTCATAGCTAGCATCAAGTTTAGTCCAGGTTTCTTGTCTAACATTCTCTATGTTAATGAAATGACAGTGGTAAATTGGCTGCACTTATATAGTGCTTCTGAACCTTAGCAGTTCTACAACGTATTTTACACTGTTTCTCATTCACCCATTCACTCACAAACATGCAAGGCGCTAGCTTGCCACAGGGAGCAACTTGGGGTTCAGTGTCTTTCCCAAGGACACTTTGGTATGTGGAGACACGTGGGCCAGGATTCAAACCTCCAACCATTACGATTAGTGGACAACCCGCTCTACCACCTGAGCCACGGCTGCCCCTATAAGCTTTACTAATGAGAGTAACATTGTGAAATTGTGTTGTACTTCTACATTATAGCTATTAGAAAGTAGTGGATTTCTCCCTGTGTTTGTGTGGGTTTCATCTGGGTTTTCTGGTTCCTCCAACTGTCCAAAAACATGCAGATAGGCAGATTGGCTACACTAAATTTCCCTTATGTGTGAATGACTGTGTGAATGTGTGTGAATGGTGCCCTGCAATGGATTGGCATACCATACAGGGTGAATGCTCTAAAATTTATTTTATTAGTTCTTTTGGATGGAATTCAAGTAATTATAATTGTCTTTTTTACATTATAATTATTCTATCTCTGTAGCTGTTGTACAGACTTCTGATACCTACACTATATGGCCAAAAGTTTGTGGACACCTGACCATAACACTTATATGTGCTTTCTGAACATCCCATTCCAGATTTACTGTTATAATAACCTCCAAACCATGTCTTCATGGACCTTGCTTTGTGCACAGGGGCACTGTCATGCTGGAATATGTATGGACCTCTTAGTTCTAGTGAAGGGAAATTGTAATGCTACAGCATACAAAGATAAACCTATACAATTGTGTGCTTCCACCTATATGGCAACGGATTGGGGAAGGCTCACATAACGTGTTTTGAAGATCAGACTTTGATAGGATCCCTGTTATTTCAATATAACAGGGCGCTCACTCACACCTGATCGATGGAAATTATGGAAATAAGATGGACTCTTATTTCACCTTCAAATTAACTGCTAACCCTAGAGGTTCGCATACTTTTGGTACTCACAGATATGTATTTTCCTCAATAAATAAATGACCAAGTATAATACTTTTGTCCTATTTGTTTAATTTGGTTCTCTTTGTCTACTTTTAGGACTTGTGTGAAACTCTGAGGATGTTTTATTCCATATTTATGCAGATAGATAGACAATTCTAAACGGTTCACAAACTATCAACTAGCACCACTGTACAGTATGTGTGTGATGTACATGTGTTTATCCAAATGCAATTAAAAAAAATTAGTGCCTACTGTAGTTGTAATCAGTTATCAATTGGCAAATTAAATGCAAATAAAGTTAAGCTGGAAATCAAATTCAATGTCCCTGTCAGTGTTTATAAAGCTAAAAAGATGAAACATTATTTGTCTGTATCAGTCCAGGCAAAGAGGAATTAACATGGCAACGTCGGTGACAGTGAGTCATGTTTAGAGTCATAAATTGAGTCATAAAATGAAGAAATCTAGATTTAACATTCACATCTGAGTAGCCTAGGGTTTTTTTTAACAGAATTAAAATAGACACTCTAAGTTTTCACAAAATGTAGCATAGTAACACTAACAGTAACAGTGCCATAATTTAAACTATGCTACAACATTTAAAACTTTTCTAGCACCTGTGCTACCTGCTCAAAAAGGTATACATGTATAGCACTGACTCCCAGTGTTTACTTAGCTTCCTTAAAGCTCAACTGGTTTCCTGCAGTGTCCTGTAGTTGGGCAAGATAACTCTGGTCTTACACATCAGAATCACAGACTCTGACTCATAATGCTATAATATCCATTTACAATTTAACAGATGGTACATATTGCTTAATTCCTCAAGGCATTTATGAGTGCATGTATAAGAAGATGTTAAAGACTGTGTGTGGGGGGGAGGGGGGGGTTTATATTTTGGTGGGAACCAGATGTCCTTACAAGGATGGGAATATCTGACAGTTTTGACACTGTGGGAACATTTGGCTAGTTGCCCTAGCATCAGAAGATTGCAAGTTTGAATCCCAGTGATGCCATAGCTATCCCTGGCTGAGAGCCAAAGGATGAATAATTGGCCATGTTGTCTGGGTGGGAGGCATGGCATACACTCTCTTCCCTGTCAATCACAATGACACTGGGCAATCGTGCACGTCTGTGAGCTCATGTATGTGGAAGGGGGCAGATAGTGCTTCCCTCCTAGTGTGTTACGGTGCTTTGTGATGCAGCATGAGCAGCAGTTTAAAAACATGTTGGCTGGCTTCACAAGTCTTGGAGGAGGCACGTGTTAACCTTCGCCCTCTACAGTTGGTAGCTGTTGTATGATCGGGGAGAGCTGGCTTGTGGGTGGGAATTGGCAAGTGAACAATTTGTGGAGAAAATAAGGTGGAAAAATAAACTATTTTTAATAAGTAAGTCTATCTTGATGTTTCATTTTCATGAAGTTCTTGTTGTCCAAATCTGTATCTTAAACAGCTAACTAAACCTTCATCAACACCTAGCCAAGTAGATTTTATTAACAGACACTGCTAACACAAACTCTCTAGTAAGGCCTCTATTCTCCAGATAAAACGGATGTGTAATCACTGTTATATTCCAGTTTTAAGATTCAATCCTCGTACTGTGATGTGAAGGTAACATAGTAATAGTAATAGACAGTTTTAGAGACTGAAGCAAGCAAGGTAGTCAAAGTCTTGAAACAGTCTGCCAGCCTATTTTATTACAAAACTGCACAACAGTTTACCTAAAATATTGATTGCGTTTAAATGGTAAAGGTTCAACAAATATAAATTCAATTGGTTTATTTTTACTACTTACTGCACTTCATAGTACATGTTTAGACAGTTTTTATTTCCTTATTTACTTTCACTTTTGACAGTTCACTTACCAGGATTCTCTGCCTAGGCACTAAGGACTCTTAGGGAGTATTTCTGGGTTGCAAGTATTTTAATTAAAACTTAAATAAACATATTTCAGTGTTGTGTATGTATGTCTATTTATGTAAACTAATATTGGAAATAAAATCATAATAATATGAACACTTACTGTATGCCTCTAAACGTCCACACTGTGCTTAGTTTATTATCTGGCTCTACTTTTGTCCGGTATTAAGGCTGAACCCAAAGCAAACAAAAGCTGGATGAACAGAACAACAGGAATTCAGGATACGTTGAGAGCTCAGAGTTCTTCCCCAAAACTCATTGTCATCATCAATAACCAAGCAGACACCACCAAGTGTCTATGATCATCAATGGCAGCTAGTACTATATGGGGGACGCTTAAATTCAAACATATTCTTACTCCTGTTGAATTGAACATGGTTTTGGAATTGCTGAATCTTTGTGGTGTGAGTAAATTTGTTTTCTTTTAAAACTGAGGTTTCTCAAAAGTTGGACCCTTAGTTCATATTTGAGTTTCAACATTGTGGGCTGACAATGGGCATTAATGCTCTCTGTTCTGCCATACAACATTGGTATTGGAAAAAATGTGCTATATCTGTCACCAGGGCTTCCTGTCGAAACGGAGAACATCCCAAAGCAGATGAGTCACATTCATCACCTCTCCCACTGAGAAATCGCCTCATGTGTTTTTCTGTATGCCCTTAAAAATATCTAGTTAAATCCCCAATGAGAAAAAAAGAGTATCATGTCTATACAGAATTTATTCAGTTTATTATTTAGTCATTTGTTATAATACTGTAATATCACACCATTAAAGCTATAGACAGAAATGTGTAGACAATTTCTGGCTCCCTGTTCTCAGTGTCCAACCTTCATTTGTTTAGTTTTGCACTAAAACGAAAAGGCCTATGTAGCTAATAAGTAAAATTATAACTTAAAGCTGCCATTTTAGAAAACTGAAAAAACTGCAAACTGCATTCATCACACACTTGCCCCAAATTGTGTTGTTAAATAATCTAAAACAGATTTGTTTTGTGTGGTTTCTGACACTGAAAGACTTCTTGAAGCAGAATCAATTTTTGTCCTCAGGTAGGAGTTGTAGAGAGTGCCTAAAGGTGGAATTTATGTGAATTGTGTGGATTGTGTAGTTTTATGTTAATTATGTTAATTAAATAGTTTACAGATTATTTCCATACATTGGGCCAAATGCATTTTGAGACATGATTTAGGAATTCTTTTTCTCCACAATTTGGTCATTTACCAATTTCACTCTCACCAACAAGCACTCCTCTATCACTTTTCCTCCCACATCAGCTCCCAACCAAGGACGCTAAACACTATTCCTTCTTATTTTTACATTTTCATTTTTTATTTCAAATTTTCCAGTTTTACTGTAAATAAATACTTGTGTGTTTACTTAGGCAGAATGTGAACATTTGCAGAAATATCTACTCCAGTATATAAATGTGCTCCAGACAGAGGATGTGATTTTTCTTACTTTGACAAGCTTAGCTAAAGATCTGATATGTGAGGAAAGGCTTATTTGTCTGCCACCGTAAAAGCAAGATCTTTCTTGTTTATTTTTCCTCCTCATTTTCAAAGTTGATTCGCTTCATTGAACTGAAATTCACTAACTCTAAAGCTGCTTCGTTATGTGTATACAACACAGTGCATAATAATATCTCATATAGTTTAGATTATTTTTTTGGGCCATTATAAATTAACATTTATTTATACTGATATAGTTAATTTAATCTTAGAAAGCAGGCCAATAGATTTTCCTTCCCTCCCAAAACAAAGGCAAGCTTTTATGCATATTGTGCACATTCTGAAAACTTCCTCTAAAGTCTCTTTTTGATTGTAAGGCTCATCTTAAGCTGTGTGCCATCTTCTCTGTTAGAACAGCTGGCTCTGCTCTACATTTATGAGTTCTCTGAAACTGCATCTGTGTGTAGCTGTATATTTGGACTGACGGCTTGTTGCCACCTTGTCAGGCATCAGGTTGGCAGTAGTTGGATCTGTCCTCATTTGCTCTCTCTTTTTTTATTGCTTTAAGTTTCCCTCCTCCTTGGGTCTTTTCTAACAAATGGGAAATTTGGTCATGCCTGTCTCATCTTGATCTGTGCAAACTGGCACAGGCTCTGAGGCATACAGAAATGTTATGGTGATGTGCAAAACAAACCAGAGAAATGCAGGACAAGTAGATGGAAATCACAAATGACCCTGTGACTGAATGTTAGCTTCTGACATTTAAACATGCACATGAAAAAAACTAAAACAAAGAAATGCTTTAAACCTGAGATCTAAGCGCTCTTGAAGAGTTCAGCACTGTTCCTCATTAGCGAGTGATGTGTTTGCAGAGATTATATAAGGAGTCCCTCTATGTATGACAGCTCTGTCCAGCACACCATTAACAACTAGTACATATTTGTGCAACTGATCAATAAAATCCTCAAGCAACCCTGTAAACAGGTATCTCTCTTACAGTTGTAAACTTATATATCTTCCTAGCTATTACAGTATGACAATAAAATCTTTTCATTTTGTTGTTATACTGTATGAATGTACAAATTTTCACTGTCAGGAAGGTTTAACAGTCTGCAAAAAGAGATTGTGTCTACTTCTGCAAATATACTATGTGACTATTAATAGCTATTTGATAGACTTACAGGGGCGCATGGTGGCTTAGTGGTTAGCACGTTCACCTCACCTCTCCAGGGTCGGGTGTTTGATTTCCACGGTGTCCCTATGTGTGCGGAGTTTGCATGTTCTCCCCGTGCTGCGGGGGTTTCCTCCGGGTACTCCGGTTTCCTCCCCCAGTCCAAAGACATGCATGGTCGGCAGATTGGCGTGTCCAAAGTGTCCGTAGTGTATGAATGGGTGTGTGAATGTGTAAGTGATTGTGTGCCCTGCGATGGATTGGCACCCTGTCCAGGGTGTACCCCGCCTTGTGCCTGATGCTCCCTGGGATAGGCTCCAGGTTTCCCCGTGACCCTGAAAAGGATAAAGCGGTATAGAGGATGGATGGATAGACTTACAGGAGAATTTTTCTTGGAGCCATCTCTTTATTCTACAATGTATATAAAAAGTCTACACACCCCTGTTAAAATGACCTTTTGATTTTATTACACCACGCAGTCTTTTTAGGTAAGAGTCTATCAGTGTGGTATATCTTGTCTTGGCAATATTTCCCCACACTTTCTTGCAAAAACATTCTCGATCCATCAAATTATGAGGACATCTACTGTGCACTGTCCACTTCAGGTCATCCCACAGATTATTGCTTGGATTCAGGTCTCGGCTCTGGATAGATCATTCAAAAACATTGATGTTCTGTTAGTTAAGCCATTCCTTTGTTGATTTGGATGTACGCTTTGGGTCATTGTCACGCTGAAAGGTGTAATTCCTTTTCATCTTCAGCTTACTAGCAGACACCGGAAGGAGTTGCACTAAAATCGGCTTGTATTTATCGCTATTCATGATTCCCTCCACCTTGATAAAACCCACAGTTCTGGCTAAGGAAAAGCAGCCCTAAAGCATGATGCTACCTTCACCATGCTTCACCATGGGTATGGTCTTCTTTTGTTGAAGTGCTTTTTTTTTGCATCTCAAACACATTTTGAATTATGGATTTATTATACCTTTAGGAATTGGTCTCATCACACCATAAAATATTTTGCCACATGGTTTGGGGTGATTTAACTGGTCTTTTTGTGAGAAAGGGCTTCTGTCAAACCACCCTGCTCCAATGCCTAGACATATTGTAACAATATCTGCTGGAGACAAGCGCGGACGGGCAGGGCGGCGTGAGCAGACGCGACGTGAGAGGAATAGCAGAAAACAGACTAAGACAGCCGAACAGTACAACTGGGATAAGGCAAGGAATCGTAAACGTGAATAACAGGCAGGAAAGTCCAAGTACCAGGGAAATCTAGATTAAAGCTAAGGCTTGGTAATATCACTAAGTCACGAGAACTGAGCGTTTACTTCGCGAGGGCGCGAAGGTTAACGAGGCCTTTTATAACTTATCAGCTGCATAGGTGCTGGTGATCAATACCCAGGTGAACTTGAGTGCGGGCATGGCTGGGAAGTGTAGTCCCTGTCCGCCATGTCTGTAAGCGGCGCCGCCAACTGAGTATTGCGGCCGCGAGTTCGCCATGGCGTAACACATATGAATGTGAGAGATTGTTGTCATATACAGACAGTAATCAGTATTGTCAAATGTTCCTGCAAGTCCTTTAATGTTGCTGTTGGTCTCTTGGCAGCCTTCCTGGTAAGTTTTTGTCCTGTCCTTTTATAAATTTTGGTGGGACATCCTGTTCTTGGTGATGTCACTGTGTTGCTCCATTTTCTCTGTTTGTCGATGATTTCTCTGTTTTCTTTGTTGATGATGGCCTTAATTGTGTTCAATGGTACATCTAATGTTTTGAAAATTCTTTTATACTCCTCACCTAATCGATATCTTTCAACAAGTGAGATAGTATGCATGCTTTGTAAGCTCTTTGCAGACCATGGCTTCAGCAGTTGGATGAAACCAAGAAGATGTGAAGAAAATCCTACAGAAACAGCTGGTCTTTATTTGGGGTTAATCAGAATAATTTCTTTGATGACAGCTGTATGATAATTACTTTCAACATGAGATTGAATGTGATTGGTTCATTCTTAACACAGCCAGATCCCCAATTATAAAAAGGTGTGCAGACTTATGCAACCAGGTTATTGTAAGGTCCCCCCCCCCCCCCCCCCAATTTTTCCCTGAAATGTTTCTGATTGTTTTTCACTTAATTTTTTAGACTGTAATATCACATTGAGTGTGGGAAGTTCTGACATGATTTATCTTGGTTTCATTTTTTTTACATGACAAACCTGCCATTTTAATAGGGGTGTGTAGACCTTTTATATCCATTGTATATTTATAATAATGGCTCTAATTACATAGTGAAAAATAACTGTAAGCCAATTAAAAATTTGGCTTGTAACATATACAGTATGGATCGTATATTCATGTGCAATGGTTTTGGTTGTATAGAGACACTGTTGCATAGAAATCAATTTGTATTGCTTGAGTTATATTTATAGACCCTATTTTTAAAATGTTTCATTATATTATGTCGATATAAACTTTATTAAATGTAGTGTAACTGGGTTAACGTGAGTATGCATTAACCAGTTAGAGTGCAGTCATTTTAAATCAGTCTTTATTATCCATCTGTATTTGTGCTGAGTATGTCTCAGTTTATCTACATCTACATCTTATCTCCACGCTTCTATTTAAATTCTGTTGATATATGAGGCCAGGACACAAATGGATCATATATTAATGAAGTCAACCCTTTGCCATGGTGATATTGTGTGCATTTTCTAAGGGAAAAAAGATTATGGTTCCATTGGGTGTGTCTGTGAAGCAGATATGAAAGTACAACGTTGCAAATATTTACAGAAATGCTTAGCAATGTTATATTTGAGTTTTTTCTTCAAAGGGCATAACTGTTATGTTCCATTACTCTCCACAACTCCTGCAGTAAATTGATACAATTGAAATTGTGTATTATTCCAAGAAAATAGTTGTGCCTAGCAATTCTTCAATCTTAAACATGTTTATCATATTAAATAGTGTAGGATTAAGCATGTTTTTCCCCCTCAAATCTTCAGCCATGGTGTTTACGTATAAATACATGGGGAGCCTACTTTACTGGTTCCAGAGTTTATCGTAGCCTATAGAAGATGGTATTGGAAATAATTCATGACAGCAGGGAAACGTATAGTATGAGGCCACAAAGGAGTCAAAAGTTTTTGACTTGACTTACAAAGAGCTTGGATGTCATGTCTATCTCAGCCATTACTTTAACACAGAAATAGTTGCTGGCTTGATGGCAAGGCTTTTTGGTGTGATCTTGTTAGTGAGGCAGTAAAAACAAAGTGAAACAAAAGGTAGAACCGTTAATACAGGGCAGTTTCAGCCCTTGGACTGCTCTGTTTTCTGTTTTATATGTCTGTTAAAGACTGCTGCTCTCTTGGTTATTCAGGTTTTACAGCACTGCTCTCCAGTTCAGAGAGAGGATGGCAATGTCTCATAAAATATTGGTTACGTTAATATATTTATAATTGTATTAGTGCAGCAGAACAGTGATTTCACAATAAAAGGTATATGATAATATAAACCAATCTTCGAACAGTTGAATTATACACAGTGTAAGTATGAATGATTCTTTCACGCTTTCACTCTCAGATATACAAGCGCGCGCGCACACACACACACACACACACACACGCCCAATTGATCTAATCAGTGCGGAGGATTTCAGGACATATTTGGGTCATGTTTTTGGTCAAATGAATCTGTGATTAGCCTACTAATCCTACCGGCCTAACACAACTAGGCCATAGATTAGAGTGAGTTACCTGAAAGCTCTGCACAGACATTCTTAGCATTTTAAAGTTTAAGGGACAGGTTTATAGTACAGCAAGGATCAGTGCAGTCCATAATAAAAACCGGTTGAAAATTAGGCATTCTACTGTAGCCTGCTAAACAGCATGTCGAAATGGAGTACTCCACCTGTGCTGACTAACCTGTGGCGGTGCACTATACGGGAGCATGTGATTTAATTGGGACCTAGCCGATTAGACTTTGGGAATGCTTCTATTCAAAAAGTTCTTCGACCTGAGAGTGAGCAGCACAGCGCGCGCGCGCGCGCACACACACACACACACACACACACACACACACGCACGGAGCGGATACGGGCGCGCGCAGCCAGGGTGACATCATACCTTTAAAATCCGAAGGCGCGGTCGCATCGCCGTATAACGTCAGCTCTTTTTCACTGAGAGCGCTTAGATAGAAAAGGGTTGCCCTCCTCCTTCTCCTCCACCTCTTTGATACTTTACCAATTAAGGTTCTCGTGTTAGGAGAGGAGAAAAGGAGATAGAAAAGAACAAGAGGGTGTCACTCGCGTTCTTTCTGGAGTTCACCGAGCTCGCGTTTTCCCCTGTAGGGAGACTTCAGTCCGGCAGGGAGGGTCACTGAGAAGATAGCGCACTTTTCTCCGTGTAACGGCGTGAAGCACACAGAAGGTACCATCTTAAGGCCGTTCGGGAAACAACGCAAAAAAAAAAAAAAAAAGTAAGTTGGAAAGTTTTCGTTTTTCATTCCACCTTCATAAGAAGTTGTGCAACTCAAACTGTAGGCTATGCAAAGTGTACAGTTACAATACGCTGATAGCTGTAGCCTGAAACAGCTCCAGTGCAGATGTAAATGTTTGCACTGCTATTAAGCCATACTTGGTTAACCTTTTGCTTCAGGCAGCTGTGGCAAACAAGCTGTAGCATTCAGAGGAGTGCGCGAATGTATTAACGGACGAGCTCTGATGCTCAGTGTAGGCTACTGTATGTAGTTACTAAGATTTGTGTGCATCATCATTACTGTCTGCTTTACGGATTATAAAACCACACTTGGTGGTACACAGTACTGTGATTTCAGTCCTAGGATTTGTGATTTGGGTTTATGATAGGATGAATTGAAATGTTATGTTATGAGCTGCACATCTGATGTACATTCAGATGTGCATAGTTGTTATTTACAGTTGGTTAAAAAGGCATCAAACTCGGGGCCCACATGAAGATAAGGCGTGTCTGAACAGAGCCAGATGATAACCGCTGTAGATGAACTTCTGCTCTTCTTTACACTGTTCTGTACACTGTACCAGCTCCCATTCCTTTCACACACGCTCACTCTCTCCTCGTGCATATTTCCTGTACTTTAGCTGGTGCGTCGACATACACAAGCCCAGCGGCTCTCTATGGGGGTTTAAACATGTCGTAACCTAATTAAGCCCTCCTCACCAAATAAGGCAAACTATGGAAAACTCCTGCTTTCTCGCCTGTATATCACTGTGTAACTTTGATGGTGGCGTGCGCCCCCCTCTGCTCACAGCGCAGTGTACACTGGGAAATCTCACCTGAGCGGACCAACAGCTCCTAATGATCAAGATCACTGCTCAGTAGTCGTTGGAAGCAGAGTTGCACATCTTGTGGTCCTGGAGGACATGACTTTAACACAGTTGAGTGTTTTCGATGTCCCTAACACCTCGTATCTCGTGTAATACGTATAACTGTAGAAAAAAGAACTTACTTTATAAAAACAACTGTTTGAACATTACTTTTAAGACGTCTTCTAAGATAACCTTGTAGGGCCTATAGACCCATTTAGTGCTCAAGATAGCCTACTTGGTGCATATTAATTTGTTTTGATATCTTGCATAGATACATCTTGCACATTCTCAAAGTAACCGGAAAAAACATCTATACTTTTCTGGTACTGCAATCTGTGTTTTTCATTCGCCTGCTGAAGATAGCGCGCTCTGCGGTTGACAGCTATATTATATGGGTTAACAACAAGGCTCCTTAGACCAGTGGTGGTGCGCATGCGCGGACAGTGCACGCTGTGTGCCCAATGTTCGTGCATGGCACTTCTGCTGCATACATCCTGTTGGTTTTTCACATGATGTGAAAGTATCCGCGCAGGGACTTACTTTTCCAATACCTTTATCACCTGTTAAACAGACAATTAGAAAGCTTTTCGAAGTTATTTATCCCATTTGCAGTTTCACATCGGAAACAGATTGCACATGCTAGCGTGTACAAAACTAAAGTGAACTGAAGTATGTATCAATCGGACTAATATCTGAAGTACATCATAATTTAGCATTACTATAACAGTGACTCATAGCTTCTAACATTATGGTAAGAAATTCTACTTCTTGTCTATACTATTAGGTCGAAGTCCTGTAGATGGCGCCAAAGTACGAAATGAGATTGGCATGATAAAGTTACAGGACTTGCTTGTTGTTTCGAGCAGATCTTCGAGTTACACTTTATGCATGAAGTTAAAAGCATTTCGCTTGTGGCATCAGACACAAGTGAAAACATTGTTGTAGTGATATAGTTATTATATACCTAGTGTTGAATTACTAAACAAACTATGTGTTTAAATTGATATTTTTGGACAATGCTTATATGCATGTTTTAAAGTCCTTTATTTTTATATTTGTTTTTATGCGTGAGAGAGAGAGAGAGAGAGAGAGAGAGAGAGAGAGATTGAAATGGGGAGACAAAAAGAATGAAATGTTTAATGCTGTTGTTTTATGGAGGGGTATGGGGATTCGTGGGGTCAAGGGGCATCAGTAGTTAGATGGAGGGCATTCTTCAGATTTTCTAGAGAGGAAAGGTCTGAAAAAAGGACGAATGGAAACATTCTTTATGCTTAACATCCTTTACCACAGTTTTGGCCATACTTACAAAATAGTCTGCGTTAATTCAGTAGTCTACTGTTTGCTCATTTGAATGATACAATCATGATTTTTAAAACTCTACCAAGGATTTTATGATATAGCCTATACTTTGCGTATTCAACTTAACATAATGTGCAAGTCCCCTACTGATTCACTGTGTGTTGTTTCTCTAAGAAAATGGGTCTATATCTGCTCACATTCCCTCCTACAAATGCATTCCCCAACATATAATGAAATGAAGTAAGTAGACTATACAATGTCTCTACATAGTGACTCACATCAGATTCATAGCGAAGTGTATGATGAATGTCTTCAAGCAAACCAAGTGCTAACTCCAACCTACTTGGATATGAAAGACATGGCATATTTTCGCCAGATCATCTGTAATTCATAACCTCTTTTTTTTCTTTTTTTTCTTTGTGTGTGTGTGTGTGTGTGTGTGTTTGTTGAATTCATTGGCGTAGTTTTCAGCGACATGATTTGATGCGTCTGATGAGAAACAAACTATCAAACATCGAGGGCATGAGATTTGTGTTGAATAATAATAATAATAATAATAATAATAATAATAATAATAATAATAACTACATGGCTTGTTTATTCCGTCTTGGGTGAATTTCCTGGTTTACCACATTGGTAAAGCCATCAAGTTTTGAGAAGAAATTTAGAGCGATTATTTATGTCTATTTTTTGCAATCGTGTAAATGAGTGGAGTCAATTTACTGTTTAAATACACTTGGGAATCGGCTCGCCTTAAGCCACATTAAGTTCTAGGCTGTGTCCCAGACACGCCCAAGACCCACACAGCATTCTCTTTAATCTTATAATCTCTTCAAACACTAGGGTGACTTTCTTATAAATTCATTTCATGCTCCAGTGTTCTTATTTAAATATCAGTTCTACAATTCTCCCAGTGGCATGTAAATAAATATATATATATATATATATATATATATATATATATATATATATATATATATAACCTTATATATAGTAGGCTACTAGACACCCTTTTTTCTTGAGCTTATTTCTCAATTTATCTTCTTTTGCAGTTAAAAGAACTCAATACAAGAGCATAGATCTCTCCCCAAGACTCCACCCAAAAAAAAAAAAAAAGTTGAGAACCCTAGCGAGGCCGAGCGGAGAGCATAAGAATGAGTCAACACCCACGCCTGCACCAGTCGAGCGCTGCCTCAGCCACATCCAACGCCTCTCTCGCCCCGGACAAGGACGCCGACATGCCCGCCACGGAGAAAGATCTGGCCGAGGACGCGCCATGGAAGAAGATCCAGCAGAATACGTTCACTCGCTGGTGCAATGAGCATCTGAAGTGCGTGAACAAGCGCATCGCAAACCTGCAGACGGACCTGAGCGATGGTCTGCGCCTAATCGGGCTGCTTGAGGTGCTCAGCCAGAAGAAGATGTTCCGCAAGTACAACCAGCGGCCCACCTTCAGGCAGATGCAGCTGGAGAACGTGTCCGTGGCGCTGGAGTTTCTCGACAGGGAGAATATTAAACTCGTGTCCATAGGTATGCGCCCCCCCCCCCCACCCCCCCCACTTCCCTCTATTACAGTATGTTTCCTTTCTGCCTTGACCGCTAACTTTCCAAAAGTTTTTTTTTTTCCCAACTGAATCCTGAAGTCGGCTAGTTTCCACAGCACAACCTGCTTCACCGGCTGTTTTCATTTGTTTGATATTCCAGTCTTTGAGTATGTTTACCTCTGAAACGGTTTGTATCGATGAAATTCTGCAGTAATGAATGAAAAATGTTCTCGGTCGTATATTCAGCTTTAAAACATGATGCGTTTAATTACATATGCTGAAGGCACCACACACACTGTAGGCCACAGGATAACGGGAAAGTGGGTATTGTCGCTAAAGTTGGGCCTAGCTGGAATCTTCCACTATGTGTGTAAGCATTTGATACTCAAACCGCATTTAAAGTTGAAGCGGCTAAACACGTTCTCTCTTCATTCCCGGGTTTTGAAAGCGAGAATTCCGAGTAAAGATGTGAGTAACTCGTCTTGGCCGACTTATTTATTATTGACCGGTTGACTGGTGTTTTTTTATTTATTTTATTTTTCTTCCTTTCACAACCAAACGCCGAATGTCCACGTTGGATTTAACAACCGGATCTTGGCAAGCCTTGAGGCGCAACAAGTAGGTTTTGTGGACGCTTATGTGGAGGGTGTGGAACAAAGTTCTGTTGGCAAGATTATTGGCATCATCTCAGTTATCCATGCAGCTTCAGGGCAATCCACATATACAGCCCAGTTTTAATCCATGTAAAGCTGTGTCCACATAAATTGTTTTTGTGCATGTGTGTGTGTTATTGATCAAGCTTGGAAGATCTACAACGAAAAACAATCAATCCTATATGGCCTCATGCAAACCCTGCTTCTACGGTCATTTTTTACAAAATATTGTTGACCAAGTCCCTGATATCTTTGAGAAGGGATGGATAATTTTAATTCATAGCAATACCTCTAGTGCACACCTCCCAGATCAGATTGGCTAGTGAGTACTCAGAATATGCTGATGAACTTGTAAATCCAGTGAGTGAACCAGCTGTAGTTTTCTTGATTATAAGGGACTTTTTATTTTTATATTTTAAATATAATACTGGGCTTGAAGAATGATAAGGCAGCAGTGCATGTTTGCCTTTGTAAAGTAGGTGTTTAGCTTACAGTACTATAAAATAAAATTTCCTTAAGGCTTTAATCAGACTTAAGTATGCAGAGAATTTGAAGGTCATGTCTGTATGGTGCAGTGTGTCCCTTGGGAGCGGTTGGCCAGTTGATTGCCTCCTATCTTAAAGCCATATCCCATTTTCACATAAACCATTCACACTTCTAAATGTTAATAAGATATCTTGGACTACTGTTCTCAATCTTGATTCTCTAGTACCATTTGTCCTCCACGTTTTAGTGCTTTCCATGTTTCCGAAGCACTTTTATTCATCTCATCAACTGATTAACAAGGTTAAATTAGGTGTGTTTGGGCAAACATTATATTAAATTTAAACCAGGGCTGAAATTAACTGTTTTACACCACCTCCTGGTTAACAGCGATACGTCTGTAGAGATGCGTCCATCAAGGGAGGATACTTGTATGTTCAGTACATGGTATATTTGTGGTCTGCATTGCTGGTAATTAGATATACTCCATCTAGTTGAGAAAGGATTCTGAAAGGATCTGTCTCTGCATGGCAGTGTTTCTCAAGATGCCCTAAAGGAATGAATGTAGCATATTTATTTGAGGTGTTGCAAGCCAAGGGAGCCAGGGAGTACAATGAAATTGGGTAATAAACCCTCAGGTGATTCAGAACTTTTTTTTTTTTTTTTTTTCCATCTGCTTGCACTTATCACAGTAAGGATTGCAATTGGCGGTAGTATTCGGCTCAATACTGGCTTGATTTCACCAATATTGACCTAAGATTTGAGTTAGATGTTTGGTTATATATATTGTCTGATGTGATGGCCTTTTAAACATGTACAGGTATATCCAGAACCTCAGCTATAATGATAACTGGAACAATATTCTTTGGGTTATCACTCTAATGGAGTGATGGCATTTGGCTAGTTCATGTGAAGGTTTTTCTTTTCTCAGGGAGCACCTGGCTAATGGAGAGTTTGGAGATGTACATAAAGTGGTGGTGGGGTGTGTTCCTCCTGGCTTGACAGCTTTCATTTGTAGTTGCTGTTACAGATGCAGCATTGATGGAGGTCAGGTAGTGAAAGGGTTGAAGACACGCATCTTGGGTGTGGTTCTCCATGATGTGCTATGTTTTGGTATTGCATTGCTCAATCTTCATTCTAGTGCTAGTGCATAAGTCAGGACAGGACTTGAGTCAGGCATGCTCATCTCTAAACAGAAGGAAACATTTGTCTAAAGAAATATAATCACTTGTGGAGCATATGTCTTTCATAATATTTGAATAGACCTAAAGTCATTACAGGCAGCTTTAATGGTTAAATGATTAACAGGATTAGAAGTAAATACAGCTCAAAATTGATTTACTGCTAACTGTTAGCATTTAAAATAATTTACTTGCACACAGTGATATTAGGAAGAGGGAACTGGACAGGAAGAAGGGATTTACACTATTGAAAAAGGCACTATAAATGTGTGTTTTTGGTTCCTAAGAATGTAGATGTTCCCTCCAAGCCCAGCGGTGGTGCCTTTTTAATTGTTTTGTTTGTTAATTATTATTTTTAAATAAAGTTTTCCAAAAAAAGCTATGTTTTTGCCTTACAGAGGAAAATGTAAAACAACTACAGTTGGGTCAAACTAGGTCTGTTTTCGTTGATGTGACAGTGACCAGATTCAAACTCTGTTTTGAAGAAAATATGCTGTCAAATAGACCTAAAATACACTTATTAGGCCAAATAAAACCTTGAAAATGTTAGACATTTTTAGCCCCAGTGTTGATGTTACTGTGGTTTGCCTTTGTAGGACAGCTTTTTCTCTGAGTGTGTAGGAGGATGATTATTATTATTATTATTATTATTATTATTATTCATGTGTTTATCTGTTTAGGTGCTTCTCTTCTTCTTTTGGCCTTCTATTGGATTTGTGGAGACTATTTTCTCCTTTCTCCGCCACCCCCCATTAAATTGGGTAGTTTATATTGTTTTCTTGTTACCAATATCTTTCCTTTAGTGATATTTGTTTCTCTGTCAGCACTATAGGTTTCAGGATTGTTTCAAAGTGATGTGCACATTTTAACTTGTTGGATGATGCCCCTCCCGATGCCTAATGCCTTTTGGGTGCAGTCTTCTGAGTCTCCTAGAGTCTCCCCTTGCTAATGCCAGGATTTCCTGCTTATTCACAGCAGGGAACTATTGCAGTTGTGAAAGAAGGGCTGGCATAAGTAAATTGGAATAATGCAGCAAAATGAGTGTGGCGTGTAGTGGTTAGTATGTTTTAGTGTTTTTAGGTTATCATGCAGATAATTGTCAAAAAAAAGTTGTGTGTTTCTGTGCGAGTGCATGGCATCCTGTACCAACCACACAGGGGAAGAACCTTGTGTGATACCCAAGAACTTTCCTCTGCCCCCTAAAGATTACTTTGAAAACAGTCTAGAGTTGCAGAATCAGTCATTTGAATACTTGGTAAAATAGGGATTTGGCACGAATGTCTTCCACGGTGACTCAAATGCAACAGTGGCAATTTTTAGGGGAAACCTTTTGTTTTTTTTAATAAAAGGTTTCTTTAAGGATGCTGTGATTCACCATGACAGCAGCTGCATAAACCACATGAAGACCACGGCATGCCTATCATTTTTCTGAAAAGCTTTATAAAGAATGTGAATCTTTAAACCTCACTCAGTTTTAGTGGAGATGTGTCTGCACAGGGGCAGGATGTGAGCTGGTGTTAAGACTAGCAAAAGGACACTTGATTGTGGTCTTCCTCTGTTCTGCTGGGACCTCAATGTTTCAATTTTTGGTGATCCATCTCAGCAGATAAGATAATTTGCTCTGGCACTACTTAACATAGTGGTTAGGGATAGTATGCTTTTGCAAAGCCTCCAGATTGAGCCTGCAATTTTCCTCCTCTTTGTACAGTTTGAGGGGAGGGTGGTGTGGAGGGTCAGTGAGGGAGAGGTGCGAGTTTAGAACGGAGGAATGAAAGTATTTTCTGGAATGGAGGTGTTGCCTAATGTATGAAACAACTGAATAGAAAGTCTCTAAGCAATCGTGAAGAATTAGTACATGCGTACATATTACTTTTATGAGAGACGTGGTCAATTGCATCCATATGTACTTGAGATGCAACGGAATGATTAGGGTACCCTTGGGTTTTATGGTATGTAGTCGTGTCCTGCGCTACTAGGCGCCAAAAAATGTTAGTGCGTCATCTCAAACAGCTAAAACATATATATAAAATCATACTTTGACTCTGCTGAGTAAATGATTCTGCTGAGATAGTCAGGTTGTCTCTAGCTTCTGTTAATTGATGTGCAAATGCAGTTGGGTTAATCTCAAAACGTATTGTGTTTGCAATATGTTTAAGTTCATTATAGTTGCCTCGTTTTAAAGTGTAGACTAAAGTACATGAACATCAACTCTTCACTTCTATATAAGCATGTGGATTGTATATTTTTCATGTGGCTGGAGTGTGTGTGTGTGTGTGTGTGTGTGTGTGTGTGTGTGTGAGAGAGAGAGAGAGAGTGGGAGATGGATATGTGAGGATCTAGTGATGGAGCTTGGCATGGACCCGTTAGCCACAGAACAAGAGGAGCCAAATGACAATCCAGCTCTGTCAATATAGGGTTTTACAAAAGTCTGAACACAGCAGTTTTCTCTGTTCAAGGCTTTTTGCTCCCTGCCATTCCCTCCCTCCTCCCTCTGTTCCCTCCCTCCTTGTAATCAGAAACCGCTGTGCAAGGAAATGGGTGGCCTGCCAGGATCAAGTTTGCTTCTGCCCTTTTAAGGCTAAAAAACCAGGGGGAACATTTCCAAAAGAGAGGGAGGGATGGAGGCAGGCTGAGGAGGAGGGACGGAACATTGGAAGTAGCAGAAATGAAAGAAAGAGGAAGTTTACTCACAATGTTCATGTGCTTAAGGATCTATGTTGTATAGATTTCCTATATGTGGTAATATAGCACCCGTCAGTGTTGCTGCTGCACTTTTTTTTTTTTTTTTTTTTTTAATTAGAGCTGTTGATGCAACAGTTCTTTGAGATTTTTGAGTCTTATCTATCTGATAGGCTGAAATATAGGTTAACGTGGTATTAAATCTGGGTGCACACTGAAGGCTACATCAATCACCTGGGCTGGGGCCTGAGGGGTATAAGCTCCCCTTGGGGTATAAACATATTCTCTCTGACTCATTAAATAGCCATGTGGGTGTTTGTCCAGATTTCAGGTCAAGATTTGGTGATAAGACTTACTGGAATGTGTGCAATTTCCTACTTGGATTCTCCCCTGCTGCCGTGCTGTTGCCCTTACTGCCCCCTCACTAAGTTTAAATTGGGATTCTAATGATTCTGAAAGTGAGTATAGACAACATTTAAATTGACTGGGACCTATATGGGTTTTACCACATTCCAGCCCTTAACTGATCTTGGTTGATGGGTCATTCCTACAGGATTAGTAGGCAGTGTGAGTGTGTCTGCAGTCGTGGTACATGTCATGGTGCATCAGCGGTCTGGGTGTGGGGGTCAGAGGGGAGTGCTGACGTCAGGTGCTGTTGTTTATTGAACCCAGAGAGACGGTGAGTCATGGGAATGTGTGGTCTGGATTATCTGTGCTCATATCCAAAACTGATAACTCTGCCTTCTGAAATAACTTGTTTATTATGCCCCAAATACTCCACCTCTGTCAGTCTCTCTGTTTTCCTTGTTCTCATATGTACTGGACTTGGCATTTTCTTAGCAATAAGATGCCTGGTTTGGGAATTTCATGGCTAGCCCTGATCATGTCCAAAAAAGGCCTGAGTGTAGTGGAGAGGTTGTTACAGATTCCTGTCATGTTTTATGTTTGCTAGTCTGTGATGTGTTTTGGCATGAGGGTTGGAGAGCCGGTGACCCAAGAGTTTCTGTAGCATGCACACGCACACTTTTTTTGCATCATAGTGGTTCCCAGGATTCTTCAAAAAAGAGCAGTCTAGTTGGTTAGTAAGAGAAAAGTGATTTTAGAGAAGGTTTCCATGTGTACCTTTATGAATTTCTGCTGAGACCACAGTAATGCTAATATCACACCTAGTGTTATTTAATTTTTTTAATCACTTCATTTCACCTGCAATTGGGGCTGTTGGTGGTTTCGGCCAAGATGTATGAGGCAGAGATATATGGCCAAAGCTGGTTTGATCAGGAGTGATATGGTGGCACAGAGAGTAGCATTGCCTCCTCGCAGCTCCTGGTCTTTAGTATGATCCTGACCTCGGGTTACTGTCTGTGTAGAGTTTTGCATGTTCTCCCCATGTACGCGTGGGTTTCCTACAGGGCCTCTGGTTTTCTCCCACCTCTCACAAATTTGCTGATGTGTGAATTAGCTCAAAAAAAGAATGAAGTAATTTTACAATTTAAGCAATGTAGTGTGTTGTAAGCTCGGTGATTGAAGAGCAGCTTGGTGTTTCCATTTTTTGCTGTGCTTTTACATGTGCGATGGTTGCTGGGTGTGTGGGTGGCCACACCCTCTGTACTCAACAGCTCATCATATAAATGCCTCTGATTCCTCTAACAAGTGCTGACCTGTTTAACACAGATCACCCTCTCAAAACACACTTTTTCTGTCTCAATATAACTTTGTCCCTAATGAATAATCTCATGAAGATTTGTCAGTTAGAGGAGTCATAGGAGCCTGACTAGGCTGTTTCACTTTTTCCCCCTTGACCACCTTCTTATGTACAATAAAGAGAGACAAAACTGTCAAGTTCTCCTTCTTAGGAGCACAGTCATACCTATTGGAAATGTTAACTAGAAATGGCCCCTCTCTTAACCACTGTCCCCACAGGGCTCTGTGAATAATGGAGCTTCTTTTTTTGGTATTCTACAATCTGTTTTTCACTCTGAAAGAAAATGGATCGAAGATTCTTCAATAGTCCAGTTTAATTTGCCAGAAACCAAGCTGAATTCCTGCAAACTTTGGAGAGGTTATTGTGGTTTCTAGAACACACTCTGGAGAAGGCAAATTCAAATGTATTGTTTAACATGGCAGCAAGAGTGTTGAATAAGTAGTGAGGGTCATGAGCAGGATGAAATGTTCTGAGATCTTAAAAATATACAGTTCGTTTAGGTGTCTATTTAAGGCTGTTTTGTCTACGATTTTTCTTATGTGCTAATCGGTTAAGGGTGCTTTTGGTTCAGCTTGGTGAACATTGCTGTTGGGTAATGGGTTTGGAGTGAAACGGCATTTACTGATCAAAGGAAGCTATGCAAATCTTCAGAGCCCTACCCTAGGGCACATATGCATGGGCTGGCATGTAGCTGTGGACCAATGTGTTGTCCACTCTGCTACAATTCCACAACAATGATGAATTGATTCGAGCTCCATTTATTACTCTTTGGGGAGGGGAAGCAATAATGTGGAGTACTGAAAGGGCCTCATCTATATAGATTTAAGTGTTCTCAAGCAAACATGTTCAGTTGAATCAAGACCTCAGCCCACTCCAAAAGTATTGCTGCACTAAAATCTGATAATGACTCGCACTATCTAAGAAGCTTGGGCTATATGCATCTCGGCCAAGAGTAGATTGTTGTGGCTTTATATATATATATATATATATATATATATATATATATATATATATATATATATATAAAATTATTGTAATTCTGCATTAGTGCTTGCAACTGGGGAACATTGTGGCTGTTTGCGCTCTGATGGGTGTGTGCTTCATTTGGTTCAGAGAAATGGAGAAGTATGACTAATGGTTCTCATGGCCAGTCTTTGCTGGGTTTAGATCTTTGTGTGTTTATTTTAAAACTGGGTGGAGAAGGGTAACAAGTTTTGCTTCTCTGCTGGTACATATGTTGACCTTGCTGGTGGCCACTGTTGCATGATTTCTCACAAAGATGAGAAAAGGCATTTTGCATTAAAACAATCTGCAGGTAGTTTCATGCCAAAAATCTGCATCTATGCATCATCTAAAACAATCTATGCAGTTTAACTGAAATCATGGTGGATTTTGAGAAAAATGTGCAGATGGTGAAGACTTCCCTTCTTTAAAAGCATTTTTGAATGAGAGATTTGTCATTAAAATAAATTACACTACTTTATAAAATATAAAATGATTTCATCTTTGGAAAAGGCCATGAGGGAAAATGACACAGCTTTGTCTATAATGTCTAGCTTTATATATATATATATATATATATATATATATATATATATATATATATCATATATAAAAAAATTTTATTTATTTATTTTTAAATATTTGCTTAGTATATGTAATCACTTCTTTCTCTTTGACTAACCCCCCCATCCCCCCACCCCACTCCCAGACAGTAAAGCCATTGTGGACGGGAACCTGAAGCTCATCCTAGGGTTGATATGGACCCTCATTCTGCACTACTCTATCTCCATGCCCATGTGGGACGAGGAAGAGGACACAGACGACGCCAAGCAGAAAACACCAAAGCAGAGGCTCCTGGGCTGGATCCAGAACAAGCTGCCCGAGCTTCCAATAACCAATTTCAGCCGCGACTGGCAGTCAGGCAAAGCTCTGGGAGCATTGGTGGACAGTTGTGCCCCAGGTAGGTCACTGAGGTGGGTGGGGGAGATTGGAGGAATTAAAAGCTATCTTGGTTCAGACATCTGGCTATCTGACACCTCAGTCAACTAATGTTTACATTTTTGAGAGAGTTTGCGTAGTTCCGTTATTTGAGTTGATGGTGTAGAGAGAATTAAAAATACAGCAATTACAAATCATTCAAAAGCAGTGATATTGGAAAGAAGACAGCATTACAATGAAGTGTTTACAAAACATCTAATAAGAAGTTAACAATCAACAATGTAAACACTAATCTAATTGCTAGTTAATGATTTAGAGTAACCATATATGAAAATGTCGTTAACTCTTCAGGTCTGTGTCCGGACTGGGACTCCTGGGATCAGACAAAGCCTGTGGACAATGCACGTGAGGCAATGCAGCAGGCTGACGAGTGGCTCGGTGTTCCTCAGGTGACTAATTTTTCATTGTCTGAGGATAATCCTACATATCACTAGGGCTAAAATGATTCAAGTAATTTGAATGCAAATAATTTATTAAAATTCTCTGCTTCCAAGCTTCTTTTTATAGGATGTGTATGTGGTCTATGCAGTGGCCTGCTCAGACTATAATTACTATTGCAGAAACGCTCACTTTGGCTTTCATACTTTTCCTACAGAAAAGAGTTAACCTTTTTTTTAAAAAAAGTTTTGATTACATTTTATGCTCCTCTTCTACAGAGTCATTTTAAAAACCTTATAGCTTCATTGAGAGGAAAAATCATCCCTATGTTCCTGAAATTCAGGATAACATTACTGGGTACAAGGGACCTTACTTTTCTGTCATTTAAAAAAAAAAAAAAAAAAAAATTCAGAGTAAAATTGGATGTTTTCAATTTGTATGATTTTTAATGCTGATACCCATTGGAAAACCCTTATGCCTAGCAAAGTAAATAAACAACCACTGTATTTTCATTACTCTTTGCTTTCTACAAAGGTTTTAATGCAGTACCTGGTTAAAAAAAAAATTGGGTTGATTTTTTTTAAACTGATTTTTGCTACTACAGAAATGAAACCAATGAAGTTTTGAAATAGGCTTCTTTTTTTTAACCATCTGTGGCGCATTGCGTGCTGTCAGTTACAAGTGTGGTTGGTAAAGTTTCCTGCTGTCGCATGTCATGTGCCAACCAACTAATGCCACAGACTGGCATGTGGTCTCTAAGGTGCCTGTCTCCAAGGTGACAGTCTATGTTATGACTCATTTTGTACAGGCCGTTTTTGTTTTTTTGGGGTGTGGGGTTTTTTTGTTTTTTTTTGGGGGGGGGGCGGTGTTGATTCATCTGCTTACACCTGTTTCTCTCTACCAGGTCATCACTCCAGAAGAAATTGTTGATCCCAATGTGGACGAACACTCGGTTATGACATACCTGTCACAGTTCCCTAAGGCAAAGCTGAAGCCTGGCGCCCCACTACGCCCCAAACTCAACCCCAAAAAGGCTCGTGCCTATGGACCAGGTACACTGACATTTGTCATTTTATTTTCCGAGTATAAAGCTCGTAGAAAACAACTGTTGGGTTATTCAATAGATATCCATAGGCGTTGCATAGAACTCTCTTCCTCTTTTTAGGCATTGAGCCTACTGGTAACGTAGTGATGAAAAAGGCTGTGTTCACTGTGGAGACAATCAGCGCAGGCCAAGGAGAGGTGCTGGTTTATGTAGAAGACCCCGCAGGCCATCGTGAGGAGGCTAAAGTCACTCCCAACAATGACAAGAATCGCACTTTCTCAGTAGTCTATGTTCCTAAAGTAACTGGGCCACATAAGGTAATTGGGTCCTATCTGAATATAATGGAGGCTTGATAATGGTCATTGTCTAGTAGATGTGCATTATAGGATGATTTTTTACCCATTACATTCTTAATCTGTGACCTTTATCTTGTATTATAGGTAACGGTGCTGTTTGCAGGCCTGCATATTTCAAAGAGCCCATTTGAGGTGGAGGTGGGGATGGCTCAGGGTGACTCCAGCAAGGTTACTGCCCAGGGACCAGGTCTTGAGGCTGTGGGCAACATTGCCAACAAAACCACCTACTTTGATGTATACACTGCTGGTAATAACAGAAATGCAGATTTAAGCACTTTAGGTCATTTATGTCAGACTTGTGTTAAATGGCTCTCAACAATCAGTTTGGGGTTGTAGCGTTGAAGAGAAATTATATTTACAGAAGATTCACTTTCATTTTCAGGTGCTGGAATGGGAGAAGTTGAGGTGGTCATTATTGACCCCAGTGGCAAGAAGGACACAGTGGAGTGCCACATTGAGGATAAAGGCAATAGCAGCTACCGTTGCACCTACAAACCCACCCAGGAGGGCCAGCACACAATTTACATAACATTTGCTGGGGGCCAGATCTCGAAGAGCCCCTACACGGTCAGCGTTGGAGAAGGTGAGGAGCCAGTAGGGAAAAGGTAGCAGGAGTGTGGGTTGCAGAGACAAAGAGCAAAGAGTCCTAGAAAATACATTTGTCTTTTACTACACATGGTCCATCTTTGTGTTTTTCTCTTTCTTATATTTCCTGGTCTATTATTTTCTTCTCCCTCCTGAAGGACAACTGTTGCTGGTCTTTCTTCCTATTTTTTTGGATCAGCCTGTTGACCTCTGATGTGCTTTCCTGTCACCTTGGATCTTTTGGGTACTTTGCTTGCTGTTGACCTGCTGCATGTGACTTTTCATGCAACTCACTCATACTGTCCCCTTTTGAAAACCGACGTTCATATTATGTTATTGCCATTGCTTTGAAACTATGGGGCATCCCCATGACTCGGTGACCCTTTCAGCAGTTATCTTTTACAGAATATTAATAAAACATTTTATCGCTCATTACAATAAAACTCCCATTTCCTTTACTAATATGACATGCTGCTGTTTTAGCCACATTTAACCATGCTTGGTACAGATATGTAGCTCTGGAACTTGCAGTTCCTTATCTCCACTGCACCATGCCTGGAATTTCCTGACTACTTCTAAAAGCCCAACCATTCAGAGCATTAACTTGCATGTTTGAAGTGTGATATGTTAATCACTTTGTCTCATGTCCCTTTGCAGCATGTAACCCCAGTTTGTGCAGAGCCAAAGGCCGTGGTTTGCAGCCCAAAGGCCTGAGGATCAAGGAGACTGCAGAGTTTAAGGTCTATACCAAAGGAGCTGGCACTGGAGAGTTGAAGGTCACCATCAAAGGGCCAAGTGAGTGAAGTGCTAGCTGAGTAGCAACTATGCCTGATTGTGTTTTCGATTATACTGATTATGATCTTTGTGCCTGTGTATATTACAGAGGGTCTGGAGGAGCCCTGTAAGAAGAAGGACTTGGGAGATGGAGTCTATAGCTTTGAGTATTACCCCACCACACTTGGAAACTACATCATTACCATTACCTGGGGTGGCCAGCATATTCCTCGCAGGTTAGAATATTTGATAATTGTATTGATTGTATCTAGTCCCAATTCCAAGATGGCAAAAAAAAAGATGTTCTAAATCTTATGTCTTTCCTTGTTCTCCCTTCCTATCCCTGTGTTTTTTGGGGTTTTTTTTTTTTTTCCTTTTCTTTCTTGTTTCAGTCCATTCGAGGTGAAAGTAAGCAGTGAGGCTGGGCCACAGCAGGTGCGGGCATGGGGCCCAGGCTTGGAAGGTGGCATTGTTGGCAAATCTGCTGACTTTGTGGTGGAGGCAGTTGGAGATGATGTTGGCACTTTAGGCAAGTTTCGCTAGCACTTTGTATTTCTGATTCTTAGGACACTTTTGTAGTTCTAAGTGTCAGCTGATGCATGTTCACCCATTTCAAATTTAATGCTTGACTTCCTGTTTAGGTTTCTCTGTGGAGGGCCCATCTCCAGCCAAGATTGAGTGTGATGATAAGGGTGATGGCTCCTGCGATGTGCGTTACTGGCCCACTGAGCCAGGGGAGTACGCAGTGCATGTGCTTTGTAAAAATGAGGACATCCAACACAGCCCCTTCATGGCTGAGATCAAACCAGCACCAGACAGAGACTTCTTCCCTGACAAGGTACAGAGATGTGTTCCATGTCTGCTAGCCAAACTAACTGCTGGGGAAGGGAAGGGAGGCATTTCACTAATCTTCTTGCTCATTTGTATTTCAGGTGAAGGCCTATGGCCCAGGACTTCAGAGCACTGGTCTAGCGGTTGGCAAGCCAGCAGAATTCACAGTGGATGCCAAACTGGGGGGCAAAGCACCTCTAAAGATTCAGGCCCAGGTATGTATCTGTATCCTTTTTTTGTGTTTGAGCATAATTGTATATAGAAGGATAATGGTTTATTTGTTGTTTTTTTTTGTTTGTTTGTTTTTTTGTTTTTTTGGGGGGGTTTTTTTGGTTTTTTTCACTGTCAGGACCGAGATGGAAATCCAGTCGATGTGCAAGTAAAGGATAATGGTAATGGGACATACAGCTGCAGTTACACCCCTCGCAAGCCCGTTAAACACACAGTCATGGTGTCCTGGGGTGGAGTCAATATCCCGGAAAGCCCATTCAGGGTCAGTCAATGTGGAAATCAACAAAGACATTTTTACACAGAGGATAGAATTGTACAAGGTTTAAAAATAAATAAATAAATAAAATTTATTACTGTTGTGGTTTTGTTTGTTTAATGTTGCTGGATTCTTCTTTTTAAACCTGTAGATGACTATTGGAGCTGGATGCCATCCTAATAAGGTGAAAGTATCTGGACCTGGTGTTGCCAAGACTGGTCTGAAGGCTTTTGAACCAACATACTTCACTGTGGACTGTGCAGAGGCTGGTCAGGGTATGACCATATTCATTTTAGCACTCGTGACTTTTTTGGTTAATCAATTCATTCTTCTTTGTCTCCGTAATATAAGATACATGACTTCATGTCTCTGTAGGTGACATCAGCATTGGGATTAAGTGTGCTCCTGGTGTTGTGGGACCAGCTGAGTCTGACATTGACTTTGACATAATCAGAAACGATAATGACACCTTCACAGTTAAATACACTCCTCCAGGAGCTGGCAGCTACACTATCATGGTGCTGTTTGCTGATCAGGTAACACATACATGTGTGTTCATGTGTTGGCATGCATATAGGTTGGTGCTGCTTGTCTCTGATGTACGTTTTGTCTTTTAGCCTATTCCAATGTCGCCAGTCAGAATTAAAGTGGATCCCTCTCATGATGCCAGCAAAGTCAAAGCAGAGGGACCTGGTCTTAACCGCACAGGTGATGAAATGAAACAAAACATATAATCACATTGAGTAGTGTCTTAACCTTCAAGTGTGCAAAGAGGTTATTTAAGCTCTACACTCCCTTTTTATCCTCCTCAGGTGTAGAACTGAACAAACCCACTCATTTCACTGTGAATACGAAGGGTGCAGGCAAAGCCAAGCTGGATGCTCAGTTTACTGGGCCCAACAAGGGTGAGGCAGTGCGGGACTTTGATATTATCAACAACCACGACAACACTTATACTGTCAAATACACTCCAGTGCAACAGGTAAGTACACTTTGTGGTAGAAAAATAACAAAAGCAAGTTGAGTTTATATAAAAATAAGTAAATAAATAACCTTGGCCCTCATTTATACAATTTTGTCAATTTATTTTTTTTTATTCAGGGTAATTTGGGTGTGAATGTGACCTATGGTGGTGATGCCATTCCCAAAACTCCCTTTGCTGTGCCTGTGGCTCCTTCCCTTGATCTGAGCAAGATTAATGTTGCAGGCCTTGGCGACAGTATGTCATGACAGCCCTATTTCCTTTGACCTTTTCAAATGCGTTTCTAGAAATGGTTATTCTCTAGTTCTTTTCTGAGTTAACTCTTGCATCTTGTTTTTTTTTACCTCAGAGATGATTGTTGGAAAAGACCAGGAGATTACAGTCAAATCAAAGGGTGCAGGTGGTCAAGGTAAAGTTGCTGCAAAGGTGATTGGACCTGGTGGTAAATCGGTGCCCTGTAAGGTGGAACCAGGGTTGAGCCCAGAAACCAGCCAAGTTCGCTTCATCCCCAGAGACAAGGGACCTTATGAGGTGGAGCTCACTTACGATGGTGCTCCCATCCCAGGAAGCCCCTTCCCTGTGGAGGCCGTAGCTCCCACTGACCCATCTAAGGTGGAGCAGTGTTGCATTTCAGATAAATGCTCAGATGTTTACCCACTCTTCAACTAATGGATCTTTTTTTTCCCTGACCTTTTTATTGCTTGTGTCTGCAGGTCCGTTGCTCTGGTCCAGGTTTGGAGCGAGCTAAGGTTGGTGAGACTGGCCAGTTTGTGGTAGACTGCACCAATGCTGGCCCTGCCGAATTAACCATTGAGATCATCTCTGATAATGGAACTGAAGCAGAGGTGCACATTCAGGATAATGGAGATGGAACTTATACCATAACCTACATTCCCCTGTACCCTGGCGCATACACGCTTACCATCCGCTATGGTGGCCAGGATGTGCCAAACTTCCCATCAAGATTAAATGTGGAGCCAGCTGTTGAAACCGGTGGTGTGAAAGTCTTTGGACCGGGAGTTGAAGGCAAAGGTAGTTTTCTGGACCCAAATACATTTGAGGTTCCCCATAATCACCATCTTGTAGGCTTACTTGGTGTAATAGGTTTTAAGTATGTTTATGAATTTGCATAAATTGTGAATTGTATACAATTGTAGACAAAATCCTAACCTTTTTAAAGATGGTTCTAATTTCCTTGGAATTGTTGTCTTGAAGGGGTTTTCAGAGAGGCTACCACAGATTTCACCGTTGATGCTCGTGCCCTAACAAAAACTGGTGGCAATCACATCAAGACCTGCATCAACAACCCATCTGGTAACTGCACTGAGGCTCTTATTAGAGACCTGGGAGATGGTACCTACAAAGTAGAATACACTCCCTATGAAGAAGGTAAGCCTTAGGTCTTGTGTGTACTTGTAATGATAAAGTAATTGAAGTTGAATCCATATCTGGGTCTTGATTTGGTTAATTCAAGTTTAATGTTGGCCTAATAAATATTTTCTCTGGGCAGGTCCACATAGTGTAGAGGTTTCTTATGATTCTGCTCCAGTGCCCAATAGTCCATTCCGTGTGCCTGTAACAGAGGGTTGTGATCCTGCACGTGTGCGTGTGCATGGCCCAGGACTGCAGTCTGGAATCACCAACAAACCCAACAAATTCACTGTGGAGACCCGGTTGGTGTTGAAGTAGTTTCTACTGTTGGAGAATTTGGTCTTTTTTTTTTGTTTGTTTTTTGGTCTGGTACTTGATTCCTCTCTCAATGTCTGTTTAGTGGGGCTGGTACAGGAGGCCTGGGCCTGGCTATGGAGGGACCATCAGAAGCAAAGATGTCCTGCACTGATAATAAAGATGGCAGCTGCTCTGTAGAGTACATCCCATATGAGCCAGGGACTTACAACCTTAATATTACCTATGGTGGAAAACCTGTCACTGGTTAGTATTTTCTTTTTCTCAAAAGTTCTGTTTTTTTTTTTGTTTTTTTTTCCATTTGATAAGTGACACGTTTCTTCCACTGTTTGCTCTTATAGGAAGCCCATTCTCTGTGCCTGTTCATGATACTGTTGATCCCACTAAAGTCAAATGCCAAGGCCAGGGTCTTGGGACCAATGTACGAGCTAATATCCCACAGGTCTTCACTGTAGATGCCAGCAAGGCAGGAGTAGCTCCTCTGCAAGTCCGAGTGCAGGGTCCCAAAGGTGAGGGAGGGCTTCATGTTTCCACCATTATAAATGATTCAACATGACCTAGAATATTATTTACCATTAACTGGAATATACTTATTTTTGCATGCGTCTTGTGCAGGTGTTGTGGAACCAGTTGAGGTGGTCGATAATGGAGATCAGACTCACACTGTAAGCTATGTGCCCACCAAAGAAGGGCCATATTCCATCAATGTGCTGTATGCTGATGAGGAGATCCCACGCAGGTACACATCTATTTAAGTGATTCAGTATTCAGACTAGTCATCACTTTAATCAGACCCTATGTCCCATTTCATGACACAGCCTCACAGTCATGCATTCTAATTGGCTGGGAAGGATTGCTTGGTTCACCTTAGTTCCCAAAAGACTCGAGTGATACTTGTTAGTTGAGGTAACCTATGACACATTATAGTTACAACTGAGGAAAACTCAAGTTTGCTAGTGTTCAATGGAAGACATTTAGCAAGGAGTAAATGTTTTCATTATCCCTACTTCACCATTTTTCTGTCTCTCATACACATCCCTTCTCCATTATAGCCCTTATAAGTTGAAGGTTCTGCCCACACATGATGCCAGTAAGGTGCGTGCCAGTGGACCTGGTCTTAACACTACTGGGGTGCCTGCCAGCCTGCCAGTGGAGTTTACCATTGATGCGAAGGATGCAGGAGAGGGACTTTTAGCTGTCCAGATTACTGTAAGTGCAAGAAATGTTTTGAATTGTACTAGATGTAAGATGGTTGGATAGTTCATTTTCATCCCTGTCTTTTTTTTTTCAGGATCCAGAAGGGAAGCCCAAGAAGGCCAACATTCGTGATAACCAGGATGGGACTTACCTAGTCTCCTATGTGCCTGATATGACTGGTCGCTACACCATCCTTATTAAATATGGTGGTGATGAAATCCCATATTCCCCATACCGCATTCGAGCTCTCCCTACAGGAGATGCCAGCAAGTGCACAGTCACAGGTAGGCCCTTCAACACCAGTCCTCTGATCCACTTAAGGTTTCAATTGTTGTTTTTTAATAGACTTTTTAATAGACATTATGCACATTTTCCTAGTTCATTGTGATTGTGTAGTTGTACAGAAAGGGTTCAGTGTAAATATTAAGGTCTGTACACCAAAGCAGTATATTCATAATGAATCAAGAGGTTTGTTTCCACAACAGAACTAAAGGTCTTTTGTGGATCATGATGGGAAAAGCTTAAAATATTTTGAGTACAATAGATTGATTAATTCTGCCATAGGGGAACTATTGTAAATGACTTATTTGGCACTTTTTTTTTTTTTTAAACACCCATTTGAGGTTTGGATTGTCTTAACTTGGTGCTCAAGCTGGACCGTTAAGAAACCCATTACAAATGGGTTTCTATAATTCTGTTTGGTGTCTGTGTGTGGTTCCCAGTTCTGTCATCCACTTGGACACGTCACTTTTTGTGCAGAGCTGCTCACATTCCCAGCACACTCTATTCACCACTTGGTTTAAATGTTTTTTGTTTTTTTTCTTTTTTGAGCACATTTTATTGTATTTTGTTCTGACTTTTACTTTTCACTTTTTCACTCTCTGCTTCTCACGGGCTCACAGTCTCAATCGGAGGTCACGGTTTGGGTAAGCGCTTCGATAAATGTCTTGCTCCGGACTCGACTCTTTTGCATGCAGAATGGCAGCGTAATGCTTTGACAGCATACACTGTGTTTTTATAAATACATAGTGTGTGTTTTTTGAGTCTGCTGAAGTAGTCCTTAAAACTAATTAACACAGGAGAAGAAATTTATGCATTTTAACACGCATTGAGGACAGCTGTTCTTGGGTCAGGGACTTGGTCGATCCTCTTCGTCAACCCACCCCCCACCCCCCCGCCTTTTTATTTATTTATTTTTTAATGGCATAACGGAGCATGTTGTGTTACTGAAGACAGACTAATAACTAACTTAAGCCTGATTTTCCTATGGCTGAATGGTGGAATGTGCCATTAAGGTTACTGAAATAAACATTTGTATAAACATTAAGATTTTTTTTTCTTTCCTCTGACAGAAATTCTATATTAATGATCTTTATAATAGGCTCATACCAGTTAGACATCTGAGGTAACAGACACATGAAAGGCTGCTTTCAATAATTGGTCAAATCAGCAGACTGCACAATTGTGTAAATGCAGTTTTATTCCAGTTTATCACAAATGAGGGCTGCTTTTTTCACTTACAAATCTGCCAAATTTAGTGTATTAAAGCTCAAGATTGTGTTCTGGATGTGTAATTGTGAAAGCTGCACCAAAACATTCAGCCAGTCTGAATTTCAACCTTTCGACCTCCATTTCTTCCTCTGTCTGTTGCCACAGTGTCATAGGTTTATGCTGAGGCAGAATGCATGGTGGAATGAATATTACTATAGATGAGTTAAATAGTTCAATTTAAGTCGAGAGGAAAAACCCACAGCTGCAACCAGACTTTTGAAGGTAATTTTTTGGTGTCCACCAGGTGCTGGAGTCGGTCCCACTATACAGATTGGGGAACAGACTGTCATCACTGTGGATGCTAAAGCTGCTGGGAAGGGGAAGGTGACCTGCACAGTGTGCACTCCAGATGGTGCAGAGGTGGATGTGGACGTGGTTGAGAATGAGGATGGAACATTTGATATCTTTTATACAGCGCCTCAACCTGGGAAGTACGTCATCTGTGTGCGCTTTGGAGGCGAACACATTCCCAACAGTCCCTTCCAGGTCATGGTATGTAGACTTTTTTTTTTTTATTATTATTATTTTTTTTTTATTATTATTTTACTTCCACCTTAACTTTGGAAAGAATACCTGTCTTGTTCAAACATAAGTCCTCTTAAACACTCACAATAGGCTTCTTTAATTAAATGAACTTTTTTTAAAATGGCTTTAAATACCTTTAGTGGGTTCAGGTAGTTTAAGGTTTGTGGTATTCTGGTGTCTGAGACTTTAAGGTTGCAAACCAAGTCCGAGATTTCATACTTAATAAGCAACTTCCCAGACCTGATCTTTACCAGTATAATGCCTAAGTTTTAGGATTATTTCACTCTTGATTGTGTCATCCTGTCTCAGGCTTTGGAAGGTGCCTCCCCTGACCAACTTATGCAGCAGACGCAGGTCCCGCAGTACGCCTACGCGCCCAACAGGGGCCAGCCATGGGTACTGACACTTACCCCACCACCCCCTTTCCTCCCTATCCATTATGTCCACCCTCATTTGTCCCTCAACATTCTCTCTCATCTCCATTCTCGTCCTGTGGGTGTAGGCCCTACCCTGTTTCATCTAACTCCTAATTTGTTGCCATTCAAATAGTGTCTGCCATTTTGAAAGCAATAAATGTGGAAGTCTGCATTTAACAAAATGGCTGGATGTGTGTCGGACGTTAATGCTGTTTGTCGGGTGCTGCTATTTGCTGAGTGTAATGTGGTTTTGTTCAGATTATTGGTTCTTTCCTGTGGTGTGTCCCCATGAGTCACTTGTCCTGTCTGCTTGGCTTTCACTGCTATTGTCCAGACTTGCGAATCACAAACATGATTTGAGCCTTTATTCTCCTCTCATGATGTCCATGTTGGTGGCTATATCATCCTTGTCATTACCATCATCTTTTCCTTTGTTGGGGATGTAATTCTGACTACTTTTTTTTTTTTTTTTTTTGGAAACATCAAATCATTTGTCATTTAAAATTGTTTGAATTAAATGATTAAAGGTATCAGTGGTATTCATATTTTGATCTTTTATTTCTTACTGTAAATTTAGATACTAGCTATCCAATTGAGCAACATTTCAAACCAAATATGATTTTATTTCAAATGTAATGAGAACCTTTTATGGTTGAATAAATCAATTGAGAATTTGTACTCAGATCTTTATACTCTCTCTCTGCCTCCCAGGCAACAGACAGGGCTATGGGAATGAACGGACTGGACGTGGCTGGACTGAGACCTTTCGACTTGGTCATTCCATTTACCATCCAGAAGGGAGAGATCACTGGTAATTTTTTGAAGATTTTATATTCTACTCTTTGGCCTCAGCATGTAAGAGACACATCTGGGGATAGTCTTTAAATTTTGATACCTGATCATCTTCAGGTGAAGTAAGGATGCCATCTGGGAAAGTGGCCAAGCCAGACATCGCAGATAACAAAGACGGCACGGTCACAGTGAAGTACGCTCCCACTGAGGCTGGACTGCATGAGATGGACATCAAATATGATGGAATACACATTCCAGGTACAGCATGCATACTAGGACCTTTAGAAAGTACATTCAGAAAATTAACTCTGCCTAACGCCAACTGATTTTATTTCCCTGACAGGAAGTCCGCTGCAGTTCTATGTGGATTATGTCAACAGTGGTCATGTAACTGCTTATGGTCCAGGCCTTATTCATGGCATGGTCAATAAGCCTGCAGTTTTCACTGTTAACACCAAGGATGCTGGAGAAGGTACAGTGGTATTTTTTTTTTTTCCACATTCATGGAACTTGTTTGTGGAACATTTGTGGATAGTAGGAACTGAGCTTGTGTTGAATTACTGTGCTCTTTAATCAGGTGGCCTCTCTCTGGCCATCGAGGGACCCTCAAAGGCAGATATCAGCTGCACTGACAACCAGGATGGTACTTGCACTGTGTCTTATCTCCCTGTTCTACCTGGAGACTACAACATCCTTGTCAAGTATAATGACAAGCACATCCCTGGTAGTCCCTATGTGGCAAAGATCACAGGTCAGTAACTCGGCTATGCAGACAGGGAAGGAGAATCTACCTTGAAGAGTGTTACCCATTTAGTGATGTAATGACAGGACCATGGAGATATCAGTACAGTGTTCTCATGCCAGTGTGTTTGTCCACAGGGGATGACTCTATGCGCATGTCCCATCTAAAGGTGGGCTCTGCTGCTGATATCCCATTGGACATTGGAGAACTGGACCTGAGCCAGCTAACTGCCTCCCTCACCACTCCCTCTGGTCGTGAGGAGCCATGTCTGCTCAAGATGCTCCGTAATGGACATGTTGGTAAGTGTGGTTATGATATTTACTGTAGGAGTAATTGCAGGAATTCAAAGTTCTTCTGCTCAAGGTTTCACCTGTTGTCTATTTTAATATGGACAGTATGTGGTAAACTATAAATGCCCTAATTTTCTGTTTTTCTATCAACCTTTCCCAGGTGTCTCCTTTGTGCCTAAAGAGATAGGAGAGCACCTTGTGAACATTAAGAAAAATGGCCGCCACATTCCCAGCAGTCCCATTTCCGTCATGATCAAGCAGTCGGAGATTGCTGATGCCAGTCGTGTATGTGTATCTGGCCAGGGTCTTAGCGACGCTCGCACATTTGAGCCAGCTGAATTCATCATTGATACCAGAGATGCAGGTATGTTTTCTTTGAAAGTACTTAAGGTAACTTGTGGTTAGATTCATTGAAGTCCTTGACATGAACTGACCGATGTGATTGTTTGCCTAGGGTATGGAGGCCTTAGCCTATCCATTGAAGGGCCAAGTAAGGTGGACATCAACACTGAGGATCAAGAGGATGGAACCTGCAAGGTCACATACTGCCCCACTGAGCCAGGAAATTATATCATTAACATCAAGTTTGCTGACCAGCATGTTCCAGGTGTGTCATATTTTATAAACTGGTTAAACTGGTACAAGTAAATATGCAT
This sequence comes from Ictalurus furcatus, assembly GCF_023375685.1. Classification (NCBI taxonomy): domain Eukaryota; kingdom Metazoa; phylum Chordata; class Actinopteri; order Siluriformes; family Ictaluridae; genus Ictalurus; species Ictalurus furcatus. The sequence continues at coordinate 16,034,710 of NC_071269.1, read as the reverse complement.
TTCTAACCCCTTTTTTCTCCCTTGTTTCACAGGCAGTGCTTTCACAGTGAAGGTGACTGGAGAAGGCAGGATGAAGGAGAGCATCACTCGCAAGAGAACTGCTGCATCTGTCGCCAATGTCGGCAGCCAGTGCGACCTGAGCCTGAAGATTCCCGGTAAACACCATCAAACCTTTTCTTAAGCTGCCAGTTTACGTTTGCTCCTTTTGTCAGACACTTTTTATCCAAAGAAAAATACACTTGAGCCACAATTGCGAATTCAGATGACTGTGGCACAGGGATTTGATCTCACAACCTAGTAGCCCAGAGCCTTAACCACTGAGCCACCACTGGAACTGCACCTACTTCAGTTACTGAATGTATCTGACTTTTTAATAAAACGTCTGTCTTGTAGAGATCAGCATTGCCGACATGACAGCCCAGGTGACTAGTCCATCTGGGAAAGTGCACAAGGCGGAGATCATGGAAGGAGAGAACAATACTTACTGCATTCGTTTTGTTCCAACTGAAATGGGTGTTCACACGGTTAGCGTGAAGTACCAGGGGCAGCATGTACCAGGATCACCATTCCAGTTCACTGTAGGTCCTCTGGGAGAAGGAGGGGCTCACAAGGTCCGTGCAGGAGGCCCTGGACTAGAGAGAGCAGAGGCTGGAGTTCCAGGTGGGTGGACCAATGTAATTAGCAGAAGGTAGATACAACTGCACACTACTAGCCACATCTGAATCCAGATACTGAATTATTGTGATGAATTAACTCACCTTGTAGGGCCTGGTTAATCATCAGGCAAATTGTGAATATTATAGTATATTTGCACTTGGGGGGGGGGGGTGTACTGTTTAGCATGCTGGCACTGGTAATGGTTTTCATCAGAGGCATTTGCATTGCGTCCATGTTTGACATTATTAACTCTGTAAATGCCGTTTGCCATTGCAGTTTATTTCAGTTCTTTTTTTTTTTTTTTTTTTTTTTTTTTTTGGACACTTCATCTCAAGCAGTTAGTGTGGTTTAATTTATTTATCTGCAAAACTGACTTTTTTGAACATGCTGTATTGCATGTTTTTAATATAAAATAGTTTACGCTGGTACGTTTTAAAAATGTAAAGATGATTCTATATATTTGTGATTGAAAAGAAATTGACCTTTTCTCATCCTGCTTCCTTCAGCTGAGTTCAGCATATGGACTCGCGAGGCTGGAGCTGGAGGCTTATCCATCGCTGTGGAGGGACCCAGCAAAGCAGAGATCGCTTTCGAAGACCGCAAGGATGGCTCCAGTGGTGTCTCCTACATTGTCCAGGAGCCTGGTGAGAGAGTGGCAGTCCTGTTTAAACCTTGCACTCCTGGGTTTTCTCGTGACGTGCAATATAATGGCCGTTAGTGATTTGTATATTGCTTACTCATTTTTTTTTTTTTTTTTTTTTTTTTTGGACTTGCTTTGCAGGAGATTATGAAGTGTCTATCAAGTTTAACGATGAGCACATCCCTGACAGTCCCTTTGTGGTGCCTGTTGCCTCACCTTCCGATGATGCTCGTCGCCTTACTGTTGCCAGTCTTCAGGTGAGGCTTCGAGGAAGACAGACATTTGTCCACCCCCAAACAAGTCCCAGGCGACACTCGGCACAGCAGCACAGAAACTCAGCTACAGCACTTGTAGTAAAATCATGGGGAGAAGGGTGAAATGTTCTGAATTTTTGTTGTTTACTATAATCAGACACTTTTTGTGTGGTTTTTGTTTTTTTACTCATTCCATGTGAGTAAGCAGGAGAAGAATTGAGTTCTTTCTTGCATATCCATATTTGTAAGAAAAAAAATGGCTAGCTTAACATTTAACCAGCGAGATGGAATGTTGATAAATCTTTTTAGATGTTGTTTCACTCAGATATTCATTATAATGTTGATGGTAATTCAGTGAAGATGTAGATCTAACGGTCTTGGTGAGAATGTTTTGCTGCTGCTGTGTTGAGGGTTGATGGGGGTTTGAGGGATACTGCAGGACTGTTTGTATTTCTCGTGCCTTGTCCTAAAGGCTCCCAACAGTTTTACTCCCTCCCTACATGCCCTGCAGGGATGGAGGCCAGGGGCTAAAGAGTTAAAGAGAGCTCTCTTCTCCTAGTGTATTTACATGTCTGCTCGTTTCTGCAATAATAGTCTTTATTGGGACTTGTAATGTTCTCATTTAGCCTCTCTTTAACTCTGTTAGCCTGAAGGTAAGCAATGTTAGTCATACTGCTATAGAATTTTTAGCCTAGTACTTTGTTATATCCAAGGGCTTTACTTAACCAACCCTGCTGTGCTGTGTATTCTATGTCTAGTTGATTTTGTGAAGTGTTATGTGAATACAGGAGTCCGGTTTAAAGGTGAACCAACCTGCTTCTTTTGCTGTGAGTCTGAACGGAGCAAAGGGCGTTATAGACGCTAAAGTTCACAGCCCATCAGGGGCATTGGAAGAGTGCTGCGTCACTGAGATCGATGAAGGTAATAATCGTGTAGCTCAGCTTTCTTGAGTGAAGAGTAACGATTTCACTCAAAGTATTCTATAATGCAGGGGTGGGCAGTCCTCTCCAGAAATGGCCAGTGTGGGTGCAGGTTTTCATTCCAACCAAGCAGAAGGCCACACCTATTGAAAGCCAAGATCAACTGATTAAACAGGTGGAATCGGGTGTGCCTCCTGTTTTGTTGGAATGAAAACCTGCACCCACACTGGCCCTTTCCAGATAAGATTGCCCACCTCTGCTATAATGCAAAAGTGTCTTGCTGTTTGTTGCACGTCTGTAGGACTTGTACATGCCCAAGTTTATATGAAATTCTCCGTACGATGTCATACATGCAAAAGTTTAGAGGTTTTTTATTTATTTATTTTATGGCTAAATGGTTAAAACTGCTTTTAGTCATTGACTATTATCATTCACTTTTGAATAGATGAACATGACATGCAGTACAAAGTATGTTTTACTGATGATCAGTCAACTGATTTTGCACCCTCCTTCCATCATCTTATTTTTTTCTTTTTAACTCTCACAGATAAGTATGCAGTGAGGTTCATTCCCAGGGAAAATGGTTTGTACCTGATCGATGTGAAATTCAATGGCTCTCACATCCCTGGAAGCCCCTTCAAGATCCGTGTGGGAGAGACAGGCCAGGCTGGAGACCCAGGCATGGTGTCTGCTTATGGGGCTGGTCTAGAGGGAGGCATCACTGGTATGTATATTCACCTTGTGTCTGTGTTCTGCGAAACCTGCGGGTTGAGTTTGCCGTTAGTAACGAAGTGTAAAAAATTGGACTTTTAAGTGCTTCTTTTACTTCCTATGTAGGATCACCATGTGAATTCATTGTGAACACAAGCTCAGCTGGTCCTGGAGCACTGGCTGTGACTATTGATGGACCTTCAAAGGTGAAAATGGACTGTCAGGAATGCCCAGAAGGATACAAGGTCACCTACACACCAATGGCTCCTGGAAACTACCTAATTTCTATTAAATATGGTGGACCCTACCACATTGTTGGCAGCCCTTTCAAAGCAAAAATTACTGGTGAGAAATGTAGATTTAATCTGTGACCTTTTCCCAGTAAAGTGTTTTCCCTTAAAGCAGATAAAACATCTTTTTGGAAATTATTGTCTTGCTGGATGTGTTGCATTTGTCTCCTAGTGGTGTTATATTGCTTTATTTATTTATATTTTTGCATTTATGTTTACTTGTAGTTTCAATGATTGTTTTCTTGCTCAGGTTCCCGTCTGGTCACTAGCCACAGCATGCATGAGACCTCTTCAGTATTGGTTGATCCTGTGACCCGCAGCTTGTCCTCCACCCAACAGGCAGCACCAGGCTGGGGCAGTTCCGATGCCAGCCGTGTGGTGGCTAAGGGCCTGGGGCTCACAAAGGGCTTCATCAACCAGAAAAATAGCTTCAGTGTGGACTGTAGCAAAGCAGGTATGTCTTTGTGACAGACAAATTCCTACTGTATGTCAACCTGACAAAGATGGATTTTTGTCTGACAAGCCAAATAAAACTTCACCATTTACTGAGTTACTGTATTTTCCTTATTTGACAGGACGAAACATGCTTCTGGTTGGAGTGGATGGTCCTAAAGTACCCTGTGAAGAGATTCTGGTTAAGCACCTTGGCAATCGGCTCTATAATGTGTCCTACCAGCTGAAAGAGAAGGGCGAGTACATCCTGGTGGTGAAATGGGGTGATGAGCATATTCCTGGGAGCCCATACCACATCACTGTCTAATGCCAATGCCTCAAGTAGAAGCAGCCATCCACTGCAAGACTCCTGCATCCCAGATACATAAACACTGAATATTCTCTTGCTGTCTTTGTTCTTTAGTTTGTACTACTTTCTTTGTTGATTCCATACTCTTAGCACAGACTGACTGTCCCGTCCTGTCCCCCCAACCATTGCATTCAACCGTACTGTTTAAGCAGGTGCAGGTTATGATGGCTCTCATTCTTCAAGGTCTACACCAGTGAGTTACTGATTGGACTTAATATCACTGCAGCAGTGTGCTTGCTTTTTTTTTAGAATAAGAGCTAAAATGTCATTAGCAGCAGACAGGAGGAAGTGTTGCATCCTTTGAAAGAGCACACATTGCCTTGCCAATGTGTGACAGGACAGTAGTACGTAATAATACCGCTTGTGGCTTTTACACAACAGGTTCAGAACTGGTGCCAGTTTTGTGGTTTTGCCCATTTTCTTTGGTGTGACTTCTATTTTCCATTGCACTTTGTAGAGCTGAGCACTGTCACCTTTCAATGATAACCTTATCACATCAGACTGAGTTTTAGGACATCTGTGCCAATCATAAAGTAAATAAAAGGGAAATTATAGATTAATTGGGCCAAAGAAATTAAGAAGGATTTTGTCAAGAATTTTTCTTGATTTTATAAATGCAAATACTCACTCAAGGTTTCATTTTTCCTTTGGAAAGATTTCTCCCTGTTGCACTTGCTCTCACTCATCTGACTCATTTCTTTGTCCTTGTATAACCAGTATTGCAGAAATGAAAAAAAAAAAAAATCTGTTTTAAGGCTGTTACAGTATTTTGATAACCAATAAAGTTTTGTCCTAAGTATTTTTGTCAATCCAAACTTGCAGCTTATCTTGCTTTAGACGTTTCTTTGACAGGCCCACAACCATAAAATTTTCAACTCTTAATGCTGAAGCTTCACCAATCACTTGTATTTAAGATGGTTTTCTTCTTACTGTAATTAGCACATAAATACAGATCAGTTAACCAGTATCAATTAATCTCAAGGAACACAATATTACTTCAAACATCTGGCATCCTATCCATGGTTTATTCATGCCCAATGTTCTTGTGAAAAGTTTCAGATCCAAGTGGTGAGGGGATACAATATTACTAAACTACAATCCCTGGCAGAAAATTATGGAATCGCCACTCTTTGAGGAATACTCGTGGCTTTTTTACTTTGTAGCAAATAAACAAATCAGATATGACTATTTTTATTTAATAACTGAACATTCTGGCTTAAATAATCAACCTACCTATGTGAAGTTGGCCGCCCACCCGACGCAAAAGTCTCCAAATTGTCTCAATTGTTTGTGCTGCTCTGGGTTTTTATATATATATATATATATATATAAATATATATAAAAAAAGAATATTTGTAAGTCATTCTGAGGTCACACAGCCCCCACATGCTCCAAATTCACCCAAATAGTCCCATTCACTGGTCTCTCCTGGTTTAACTTCTTATTTATTTACAAGGAGTATCATCTGCTACACTTCACTGCCACCACTAGGTGCAAGTGGCACTTCTGTTCAAGATGCTCTTGTGGAAATTAGTGTACAGTTAGTGGAGGAAAAGTCGACATGCTTACTAAATCAAATTTCTGACCAATGAAAGTACAATGTTTTAACATGGTCAGTTACAATATTATTAGTTAACTTCAAGAATAATGGTACAACATTCAAGAGATTAAAGATGGTCAATGTTTATTGAACATAAAACTCATTGCTAATACTAATATCGCTAATGTAGCTATGAAATGCTAATTACATGTGTCAGTTGCACATGTGAGCCATGTTCGGGTTTTTTTTTTTAAATATGCTGTGCATCAAGGGGTCGACACTGTACTGGTCCTAATATATATTTTCCTTATATATTATTACTATATTATCCTTATATTCAGACCAATACAATAATACATAAAAACAAGTTTATACTGTATGACATTTTTTTGTGTCAGGATTATTTCAGTGGGTAATTATGTCTTGCTTATGCCAGATGCCCAAGAAACCCGCAGTTGACAGCGATTCCATTTTCACAGTCCTGTGTTCATTAAAAGAGGCCATAGTCCAAAATGGCAACATAGCTACTCCTAATTAGAGCATCTGGACAGAGCTTAGTGAGCAGCTAGAAAACAAGATCACTGCAAAGGCTCACTTTTGTTCAACTAAACAGACACAACATCTGGACTGCTTCAGGGTTTAAAGTGAACATGAAATAAGTGGCAGTAGTGATGACACTGATTTTGAGCCAGAGTCCCTTAGTGAAAACCATCACCACAAATGGTCTGAATGCACAGGCCTACATACAGAGTGCAGAGCTGCTGAGTGCAATTTTCAAAGCGGTCCATTTGAAATCTGGTGCTCTCTAAATCAACGCACAGTGTCACATCTCCACGATCATTGAAAAGTCAATGACAAAACGTGCATGTGTTTACTTCACAACACAGTGCTCCTCACAGTATTGCAGTCTCAACACATAAGTCACAAGAGAAATTTCATTTGTTTGTACTTCTGTTGCTGTACTGCAGGATTCTGTCATGGTTCATCTTCAGAGTGTGGTGGAAGAAGGCCTTAACCTTCCGGAGTCCCCCTGCCTCAGGCCAATCCAATCACAGTGTCCCTCTGCATTCAAGACAGACTCTACCTCAGGAAAAGTGCTCTGTGCAGGGAAAGTTTCTCACAGTTACAGTCTGGGAGAACTTCTGTAGATTGACACTGACCTGGGAAGCAACTTCACAGAATTTCCTTTGTGTGAATTTCCCTCCAATCTGATGCTCCATGGAGAGAGATTTACTTTAAGTGCAGTCATTGCTTTCAGGAGAGGCTTAACCAAAGATGCTCTTGGACATTGTGTGGCCTATTGCAGGAGGTCTCCATGTGTTTGGGAGATGTGTGACGACCTGAAAAGTGGAGTGACAGGAGCGTCAGAAAAAAACTAAATATGCCCACATGCTGTGTTATACACAAAAGAGTAATTGCATTGTTTTAAGTACAGTTATTTTTGTTGTATGCCACACACCCTTGTCATCTCTGCTTTTCAGGAAGTCAGGCTTGATGGTGTTTGCACTAAAGTCTATTAGTCTGTGTGGTATTTTTGGTTTGAAGACATACATACATACATTATATATATATATATATATATATATATATATATATATATATATATATATATATATATATATATATATGTTACATTTCACATCCTGTGATCCACTGTGTCTGTTAAAAGTTGAAAACGCACAGTTGATGGGTAACAATTAAGTTAATGAAACTATTTAATATGATTTGGTTTGCCATTTGGATCTTACATTGTCACTTCAACTGTATTGTTAAAAAAAAAAAAAGACAGTTGCAAAAAACAAAAGTTTTACCGGCACAAACAAACGAGACTATTTGTGATTAATTTGGAGCATGTGGGGGGCTGAGTGCCTTCAGAATGACTCATAATTTTTTTTTTTCAATATCTAAAGAACCGAATTTTTTTTACAGCACAAACCTGCACAAAAGATTGAGACTATTTTGATGATGTTTTGTGTTGAGCGGGGGGCCAACTTCACACAAATCATGAAACCTTACCTCAAACAAATTAAATAATTAAATTGTTTTAATTAATGGCATATTTATTTCTAGATCAAGTAGAGGAGAAAATTATGGAATCGTTAAAATTATATATATAATATATAAAATTAATTAGTTCTTTGTTGTTCCTCCTCTGGCCCCCCTAAATTTGGAATCATAGCACACCAAACACTTTTGGGTGCAAAGCGCAGTTTGTCCTGTGGGTGGCAGTAATGGAAAAAGGTATTTTATTGTGCCATAACTTTTATGTCCAGTGGAAATTATTCAAAGCGAGACCGCGCGCTTCAGAGAGAAGGAGCTTCATATGTTCATCAGAGCTAAACAAAAAAGATCACGGTAATGAAAATATTTAATTTCAGTCATGTTCATCACAGTCAGAATCACTATTTCCTTTTATTTTATGTTTACTTTCATTATATCTACAGAAAGTCAAATGGGTTTGAAACGGCTTGTAAATAATGAGTGGATTTTCGAGTGAGCTTCTCTTTTCATGTAGACTTTCATTTTCATTTACATTTTCATCCTTTCCCCCTTTGTAGCTAAAATGAAGAGAGAAAAAACCCAAAGGACATAATGAAAAAGAAAGATCATGGTCATTCAAGAGAGAGAAGAGAAGATGGTACAGAATACTATAATAATCTTTTATGAATGCATGAAAAATGTTACTGATTATCATAAACACATTTTCAGATGACTGCCTAAAATGATTTTTGATTTGTGGATATGTTTGGTTTATATACCTACACGTGTCATATAGTTCACAGATGTAGAAAAGTGCCTAGATGTGCTTAGATGCTAAAAATGTGTTATCATTTATCACACTACAATACAAAATTACATGTCAAATAAATGAAACATTTGAGTTGAAATTGTTTTATTAGCCTACTTCTAGAGATGGTGAAAAATGACTTGAAATAATCATTTAAGCAAGTTAAGATAAATGTTAAAAGCCCCCTGATATCACCCCCCCCCCCCCCCCCCCCCAATTACTGTGGTCTACAACCGCCACTGCTCCTCCTCAGGCTTTCATCACGGCCTGAATTCTTCGAGTCATGGACTTCACTAATGAAAAACAATATTCTCCATCAAGCTGGTCACAACTTTCTCAAATAGCTGTTGACAGATCAGCTTTGCAGGATTTTTTTTAAATTTCCACTATACATTTTCCAGATCCAGACTGTTTTCTGGTCATGTCATTGAGTTGATCTGTATTTCCTGAAGAAAAGCTTTAACACTCTTAGCTCTGTGGCAAGATGCATTATCATCCTGAAAAATTACCTCATCATCACCAAACCTATTTTCTATGGATGGAATGAGAAAAGTGTCACCTGTACACATGTGCATTAACTGTTGAGGTCTCCCCTGGTCCTTTACCTGGCATGAAACCCCATATCATAAATGAGTGGGGGAATTTGTTTTTTTCTTCAGGCAGTCATCTTTATATGTTTCATTAGAACGACACCAGCCAATGTTCCAACATCATCTCCTGATTCATGATTCATCACTGAATATCACTTTCATCCAATCATCCACACTCCATGATTGCTAACATTTCAAATTGCTAAATGTTAACTTGCTGAAGACTGACAGCTGTAACCTAGTTTTACCCCTAGTTTTAATATTCTCTCTTCCTCGTCCACGATTTAAAAAATGCACAGGTGAACGTCAAAATAAATGCTTCTTTCAACAAGAGGTGAAATGAGATGTCAATCAGCATCAAACTGCGAGTAGCGAATTATATTTTGGAGTGGCACCTGGGGTGGCCAAACAGATGTCAGGGGTCAGGGGTCATTCCACTTTATTACACATAACTTTATTTATGGACTTTAATGTTGTGAATTCTTTATATTTCCGGATTTCTTGAGTTAATACTGATGTCTGGTGAAAACTTTATGTGAATAGCCTCACTGGACATATATTTACTGAAAACAATGTTGACGCGTTGAATACTTATTTCCCCTACTGTATATATAGATCAGTGGCTGCCCAGTGACACGCGTCACTTCCGCATTTCCCGATTCCTATAGAAGTCTATGGGAGTGTCGCAACTCTACTTTTCAACGGCGCTGTACTACAGACTATGAAATCCTGCGAGCTTTCAGTTAACATCGTGCATTAGAATGGGTAAAAGTGTGATCTCAATGACCTTAAAATCAAGATAGTATGGCCTTCGCACTAGTCACCAGGTCTCAACCCAAATGAACACACACACACACACACTCTATGGGATTTTTTGTACAGATGTGTTACACAGCGCTCTTCACCATCGTCATTAAACTTGAGAGAATACGAGATGTGCTCTTCAGCGCAGCACAATCAGTGTTAAAAGCGCATGGAAACAGTTCTGGTGGCTCTTTTGTCGTCAAAAGTCTCACTAACATCCCTTTTCAGGCCCCTTTGTCAGCCTTTTGTACATTGCCCATATTAATATGCCGAACTTCACTCACACAAAACCGAATATCGAACCTGGAGGGGGGGAAGGCACACACACACACACACACATATATAGAGAGAGAGAGAGAGGTGAAATTGATACACAAACCCAGCGTTGATTTATTAACCCAGGGATCTGGATAAGTGTGGATTATTTAATACAAAAAGCTTTAACTGAGCAGCGCCTGTACGCGGATCTTTACCGTAATGCTTGTACACTGATTAAAATAAAATGGCAATCAGTGAACGATTTCCAAAGCTCGATATCGCTTAGGCTCACATTTCCAGCTCTCACTCAAATTTACACTCCCATTTCGTCCTGTAACGCGTGAGGGAGCCGCCCAGCTCGGGAGCATTTTGCTAGGAAAGTTAGCATTTCCAGCAGAAACGCGCCCACAGGTGAGTGAGTGCACCGTGTAAACATTCATACATTTACTTTACTGCGATTTAAGACGCACGAAACAGGCGTAATTATTATGAACTATATGATTGGTAAACCTTTCTTTGTGCAGTACTTTGGTTTTTGATGAATGTCACAGAGCAGTTCAGATAGCCAGCAAGCTAACAGCTACTAGCTAGCAAACCAGCTGCGGACAGGGATTTTCCCACCACGCGTACAGGTCAGCTGTTTTTTTATTATTATTATTATTATTATTATTATCTAGGTGAACAGGACATGTTAGGAAGTCGTGTCGGATTAATAAACAGCGTTTCCTTTTCTACTTCCAGTGTTATTAAGCGCCGTGGACACTGTCCCTCGTCTGTTAATACAGTGCGTATCGCGCATGTGTAGGAAGGAGATCCAGTTGTTCCAAGCTGTGATTAGTTTTTATTTCGTACCCTGATTTTACACAAGATTAAAAGTTAGCTTGCTACTCTACATGCCTAAAACACATCGTACACACTTTTACCAAACAAGGCATTAACATTTCTTAGTATTTAGGTTATTGTCTCCTGCGTTGTAGCTACCTAAAAGAAAGAAAGAATGAAAGAAAGAAGTAAAATGTCCATGTTCAGTCAGCATTAACATAATTAAGGACTTTGGATTTCAAGGACAAAATTGGTCATCATATAGATTTCACTTTGTTTATTTTACAGTAGCCTACAGATTAAATTTTTGTCTTTCTCTTGGTTGGCCAGTGTAAAAGGCAAATGGAAATGAAATGCAAAGAAAGGCATTATTAAGAGAATAAGATGTGTGCATGTTTTTCTGCTGATGTGCAGATCAGATGGTGAGGATGGTGTCAAACTACAGTTTGGGTTACAGTAAAACTGCACCTGTGCTTTGTGAAAACAAAAAAACCCCAAAACCAAACAAACAAAGAAACCACTACTATAATTCAGGTTTTACTGAACTGAAATGTATTTACCTCTGCAGGCCAGAGCATAGACAAGGTTAGAATGCAAATAGAAACAGTTGTACACTGTTTTGGTTAACTATAGCCTACTATGTTTTATTAAAGTAGAGATATCAAGGTATGTTATATCCAGAAAAAAACCCAGTTTTGATAAAAACCTGATCATATTTTCATCATATTTTAGCTATTTGTTAGAATTCAACCACATAATTAAAATTTCAGGGGTATACTCTGCAACTCACATAGTTTTAGCCAAACTGCTAGATAATTTTTGCTCCATTAAAAAAAACAACTCATTTAATAATTATTATGTTACATGTAAGTGGCTCACTTTTTCCCCGCAATCTTTTTTGTGAATTACAGTTACAGCCATGTCCTCATTAAGCTCCAAGTCCTCTGATGAGCTCTGCAAACTGTTGGATGAATATGGGATTAACCATGGTCCCATTGTGGGTAAGACAAATGTGTATTCTAATACAAAATGTAACCATACTTTAATACTAGTTTATGATAAAAACCTAGTGTTCAGATAATGTAGGTGCTCATCAGATTTTCTCTTAATACTATATTTTCTCTTTTACACTGTTTGAAGAATACCAGTTGTCTACTTTTTATATATCCTTAAAATTTCAATTTTGTTTGTTCTTATTTACATGCTTTTTTTTTTTTGCTTAACTTGTCAAAAGTTGTGGTGTATACATTTCCTGCTTCAGTCACACCACATTTTTTTTTAAAAAATAAAGTAGGTTAAAAAAGCCTAACTAAAACTCTCTGAGGCTAAAATGAGACATTTAGTAGTTGTAATTATGGCAGCTGGACTTTTCTTCTAAAATAACTAAAGCTACTACTTATTCTCTTATGACTTATGGTTTCTAACCACAAGGGGTAGTGAACATCACCTGGACACCTTCCTTTTCTTCTTCATGCCTCATACACCTTGGAGTTATCTGCAGCTTATGGCTATGGTCGGAGATGCAGATATTCTGTTCTCCAAAGGTGGCGATAACCAAGTTTGTCAGTCCCTCACATGGTGCAGTTTTCCTCTGGTCCCCTGGTCTGAGTTTGCTTAATTGTTGAATGGTCTTCCCACCTCATGGCGTGCTCTCCAACACTGAGCTTGCAAAGTTAGCTGCACTCTGCTTACACTCATACAGGGGCCAGAGTTGAGTATCTCCACTAACTTGGGTCTCCCTCTGTACTTTGGCTTAGTCGCAGACCCCAAAGAGTCCTGACTACTGATCCCCACAGACTTCTGACTACTGGGCCTGTGGCTAAGCACAGCTGATGAAGTCAAGAGGATATCAACTGCCCACTGAGCTTGAGACATTAGCCAAAACACTAGAGCACTAGAACCACTTGAACATAGGATGGAGTGGGGTGCCCCTCTGCATGCCATCATTTTCCCTACTGGGAATGGTCTCCCTCAGCATATCCATTAATCTTTTCACAAGCCTCTCAGTCTAGCTGACCAGCAGACCTGTGGTTCAGCAATGCTAGTGTGTTTAGGCTGGAGTTGGATTCCCTCTGATAACCCCTCATTTTCTCAATCAAGCAATTCCTTTCCCAGCTCCCACACCCCTAGCATCTAAAGACTATCAGGCTTTGAGTTACTAATGAGCCAGGCTGCAGGACTCACACTGTACTTTAGTCTGCTTGCAGATTTGGACCCTGATTCAGAGTTGAATCTGACCCAAGTGTTACAACCTAAGCAGCCTTCTAGTCATTAATGTCTATGCCCGACAACAATTGATAAGCAAAGAAAGAGGCCAAGAAAGCTATAGGACTGGGAGTTATTCCCAGGTTGGCAGTAAATTGACAGTTAAACTTTGATGTTCACAGTTCAACACAGCTTCAGCAGTGCCCAAAAAACAAATCCCTGTCAAGCCCTAAACAGCCTGTGACAAGCACCCTTAAAATGACTGTGGGCTGCATTGGAATGGATGCTGATGTGCAGCCCATAGTCCCCAAATGCAGCTGACATGCAACCCATAACCCCCCAAAACAGTGCTGGTCAAGGATTTCTCTGTCCCATAGTGTAAAGATTTCATTGAGGGGGTTAAAGGACACTATACAGCTATATTAATCATCAGGGAAGCACAAGGATGGATGGTCTGCTATGCCTTGAATGAGAGCTCTTTAGGTGAGCCTATCCATGGGCACATATCCCCAGGGGAATGACACCTGCAACCAGATTTGGGAAAAGTTTGCCAAGACACAGAATGAAGCCCTCACCAATACCAAATTGACCTTTCATTGGCTGTGGGTCTTGCTGACGTAGCTGGACATTCTGCTTGGTCAAGACACACTTGCCCAGCAATCAGGCCACAGAATCCTATTTTATTGCTCCAAAGTAGCCATAGAATTTAGTTTCCGTTGACATTCTCACTAATGGTCTGAAAACCTATCGCTGGGAATAGATTTGTCGTCCTATATTTGTGGAAAGATTCGCCACCCTCAGCTAGGTTGTCTGTGTGGTGCCTCTGAGCAAAGTGCAGGTTGAGAACTACAACCAAGCAGTCCAGGAAACATTCCTGAAAGCAAGACGAACTAGTATACTGGCCTTGTATGTTCTCAGGTGGAAATGTTCTGTGAATGATGTGGACCACATTTTCGGGATCCAGTGTACTGCCCAGATCCTAGACTACTGGCCTGCAGGGAAGTCCCCATTTATGCTAAAGAAACGTTTATGTGGCACCCATTTCAGTGCATTACAGCACTGTGGATGGCGTCTTACTGGGGGCTTATAAACTTATGCTGGATTCATGGGGCTTCTTGCTCCCTTCAGAGAGGTCATAATGACATCTCCCACTTGTGACATCTCCTTGTGAGCCCATGCAGAATGCTGAATAGAATTGGAGGGGAAAACTGTATGCCTTGCTAATAAGCTCACCTTGCATGCGCAGGTGGCCATTTAACTCCAGCATACCCTTGTGGTTCAACCCACAGATTCTGTCGTATGACAGGTTTTGGTAACCTATCAACTGACCTTGAAGCATTCCATGAGATTGAACCTGTGAGCGTTTCTTGTTCCTTGCCCATACTGTACACGTTTTCTAACGTGTACAGTATGTATGCTGACATTGTTCTCTGTTTAGACTCTACCAGGAAGCTTTATGAGAAGAAGCTGGCAGAGGCCATGGCCAAAAACCCAAAGCCGTCTTCTGACAAGACATTCTACAGAGAAGAACGTAACAGCTTAATAGTTATTAAACATACAGTATTGAAACATCATATTCCAATTTTGGGAACTTGCTCTGACATGGTTGATCCTTTTTTTGTTTTTCACAGAGGAAGAAATCACGTATGTTACATATCATCCACCAGTAAGTTTGAGTAGCAATATCTTGGGTATAGTTGCATAGCTCTTCTAGTGATTTGTACATGCGTCTAATCTCTAACATATTGTCAGTTGCAGGTGCAACATGAAAACTTTGGAGATGTGTAAGTTCAGTGTGTATACTTTATACATATATAATTACGCTAAACTAATAATAGAGGCAACTAGGCAACATTTTATTGGTAAACGTTAATTCTAGTGCACAGATAATAACACAGTAATACATGTTTGTAGAACAAGAAGAATGAGGACCACAGAGAACGCTGATGACATGGATCTTGCAAATGAGTAAGATTTCTTTGACAAGTTGTCTTGTCAAAACTCAAATACTATCTCTTCTAATTTGCACATTTTAACACTGGTTTATATGCCCACCAGAAATGTCACTCTTCAAGGAAAAAACCACACCTGCAATAAGTAATTTTTTTTTTTTATCCCCTTTCCCAAGCAGAACATTTCAAACTCCTTTACATTCATATAGGTTTCAATCCAAACCACACTTTTTCACTAGAGCATGAGGTGATTACTGAAAGCACTGATTTTGTGTTTCTTGAGCAGCTTCTGTGTTGATTTGGAAGTATGTCTGGCTTATCATCTAGTTGAAAGCTATATCTGTGACCAAGTGTGAACCTCCTGGCAGAGGTTTATATATAATAATAAATTTTAAAAAAAGGTTACGTTAATACATTAGTTTCTTATGCAGTGACAGAATGTGTTATAATTGGCAGTAATATTATTTAATTACCGTTATTTAATTATGCCTAGTTCAGTAGTAGTGTTAGTTGATTGAAATGCTGGAACTCATTTTAAATAACCTTTTCTTTGTATTTAGTGTATTTTTAAAATAACCCAAACTGATTGATTAATCAAAAAAGAATCAATAGAATTGAATAGCAAAATAATTGTAAGTTGCAGCCATATTTAGCAGAACTCATGATGGAATCAATATTCACAAGAGCCCCTAAGCTATAAAATGGCACGAAACCATATAGTACAGTGGGCACCAGGTGCTTTTTCTTGTATGCAGTCTGCTTTTGTTGCCAAACATGATGGTGTGCAGACCAAAAAGTTGATTTTGGTCTCATCTGACCACAACATACAATTCCAGCTGTAGTTCCCATCTCACAAAACTGCAACCATAAAGCATTTACCCTCCTTCACCATCTCCTCATGTGTGGAGGTCAGTTGGACAGAGGAATTGTTTCATGTGAAATTTTTTAGGTTCCAAAATGCTTTATGGTAATTTAATTGCTTATGTATTTTTCTATGAAACACAAGGCGTACAATCAGCTACACTGACACAGCCTACCAGAGTACACCCAGAGCTAGATCAACAGCCTACATGAGCAAGTCAAGCCTGCAGGATGCTAGTCCAGGAACAGTCAAATCTGAGGGGAGCAAATCCGGTGGTGTGCCAGGGTGGCTTCGTGTGTTGGTTTTCATCATCATTGCAGTGTTTCTTTACTATGTGTACTCAAACATGGAATCTGCAGATGAAAACCCTTTTAAAAAGATTGATGTATAACTAGTTAATCATTTGTTCCATACATATGAAGATATGCCAAAAATTCTGTTTTTTCCCCTTGAGGTGATCTATTCCAGTGTTCATTACATTATAAGCACAAATAATTTTTTCTATTATGAATTTTATATATTTGCAGATTTTATATTAGGTGTACTAGGCTCATGAACATACAGTGTCCTCCACTAATATTGGTAAATATGAGCAAAGAAGGCTGTGAAAATTTGTCTTTATTGTTTAACCTTTTGATCTTTTGTAAAAAAAAAAAAAAAAAATCACAGAAGTACTCGCTCTCATGGATATCAAACAATTGCAACCCTAGTTTCCATGCTGGTGAACTCTCCTCTTCAGTTCAATTCATTTACATTTATTCACTTAGCAGACGCTTTTATCCAAAGCGACTTACAAATGAGAAAGATACAAGCAAAGCGATATATCAAGCAGAGAACAATACAAGAAGTGCTACCATACAAGATCTATTAATTGAATTCCAGAAGAAGCAAAGTGCAGAGTAGAGGTGTAAGTGCTTTTTTAAAATTTTTTATTATGAGTTGGTTAGGTGTTCATGGAAGAGGTGGGTCTTTAGCTGTTTTTTGAAAATGGTGAGAGATTCTGTGGTCCGGATTGAGATTGGAAGTGCATTCCACCACTGAGGAACAGTTAGTGTGAAGGTTCTGGAAAGGGACCTTGCGCCACGCTGAGTTGGAACTGCTAAACGTCGGTCGCTAATCGATCGCAGATTGCGAGAGGGAACGTAGGCCTTCAGGAGAGACTTGAGGTAGGAGGGTGCTGTTCCTGACAAGGTCTTGTAGGTGAGCATCAAGGCCTTGAACTTGATGCGGGCAGCTACAGGAAGCCAGTGGAGGGAGATGAAGAGGGGTGTGACATGGGTTCTCTTGGATTCTCTTGAATTCTCTTTTGATTCTCTTGAATTCACAGGTTTTCTATGGGTTTCAGGTCAGGGGACTGGGATGGCCATGGCAGGACCTTGATTTTGTGGTCAGTAAACCATTTCTGTGTTGATTTTGATGTATGTTTTGGATCATTGTTCTTATGGAAGATCCAACCATTGCCCATTTTAAGCTTTCTGGCAGAGGCAGTCAGGTTTTCATTTAATGTCTGTGGATATTTGATAGAGTCCATGATGCCATGTATCCTAACAAAATGTACAGGTCCTCTGGCAGAAAAACAGGCAAAAAACATTAAAGAGCTATCACCATTTTTAATCGTGGACATGAAGTACGTATCCATATGGCTACCGCTCTGTGGGTACCAAAACCACCTCTGGTGTTTACTGCCAAAAAGCTTTATTTTGGTTTCATCTGACCATCAAAAAAGATCCCATTTGAAGTTCCAGTAGTGTCTGCAAACTGAAGACTCTTGAGATTGTTTTTGGATGAGAGTAGAGGCTTTTTCTTGAAACCCTTCCAAACAATTTGTGGTGATGTAGGTGACTTTGGATTGTAGTTTTGGAGACTTTCTGACCCCAAGACGCAACTAGCTGTGATCCTTGGAGATTTCTTGGCCACTCGAACAATTCTCTTCACTGTCTTGAGACAATATAGACACATGTCCTCTTCCAGGTTGATTTATGACATTTCCAGTTCACTGGAAATGCTTAATTATTGCCCTGATGAAGGAAATAGGCGTTTTCAATGCTTTTGCTATTTTCTAATAACCACTTCACATTTTGTGACTTTCAACAACCTTTTGCCACACATCACAGCTGTATTCCTTGGTCTTACCCATTGTTATGAATGTCTAAGGGAATTTGGCCTATGTTTTACCTCATATTTATACCCCTGTGAAACAAGAAGTCATGGTTGAACAATTTCTTGTTCCTAATCACCCAGGTGGACTAAAAAACATACTTCAAATATGTTTTTCTCATATGAATTCATAGGGGTGCCAATAATTGTTGCACACCTATATTTAACAAAGATATTTTAGGATAAACCTGTTTTGCATTTGCAAATGTTTGATATCCATGAGAGCACAGTATTTTTGTGAATGTTTTTTTATCAAAAGATTAAACAATAGACAAATTTTCACACCCTTCTTTGCTCATATTTACCAAGGGTGCCAATATTAGTGGAGGGCAGTGTAGTTTTACATTAACATGGCTGATGCGTGTTGTGCATTTGTTTTGTTTTTTTGCTTTTTAATTAGTATGTATCCAAATTATATGGTTGTTGTTCACCAGCCTATTAATAGCCAAAATTTTATATAAAAAGAGCATTGTTGAATTTAAGAAAATAAGTAACAGGTTATTATAAAATAAAGTTGTGTCCAAAATATGTACCATTTGTTCTCTTTGCCTACCATTGTATCTATAGCAACCTCAATAACTAACACTTTCAAATTTGTTCTGAATTTCCTTGCATGTCTAAATGGCCACCATCATTCCAATCAGCTGCATATAATGTATGAATGTAAATTAATCATCCCTTGGAGAGTCCATCTGAGGACTGGCAGCATCCATCATTGGATTATTCCTGAAAGTGAACAAAGGTAACATTTTAGCTAAATGTAAATACACTACAACAGGTAAGCAGTGCAATATGGGGATACAGTAGATAACCCAGTTTATGAGCTGCTAAAATACTGCTAAAATCCTACTGTCTACATTCCACTAATAATAACTAAACAAATGTATATAATTTACCTGAACAGATAACCAACATTGTCCAATAAATAGTCTTCAAACTAATACTTTAGTTTAAAAACAATAATTGTGCACCATCACCGACCAGATTCAGAACCCAAGGCAGTGATGAGGACATTGACGAGGAGAGTAATGAAGACGAAAACTGTAGCCACATTGTTTAACATATTCAGTTTAGGTTGCTTCCTTTCATCATTCAGGTTATGTTTCACTAAGAAGTAGGGGGGAAAAAATACCAAACTTGATTGCTTAAATGAAAATTAGACGGTTACAAAGATTTGCAAGAAATGTGTAATAACAATAACAAACAACAATAATAATAAAACTATTGAATTCTTTTTAAAAATCTAAACCAACCAATGAAGATCAGAAGGCGGCCAACAATGACCTGGCGTGTGATGGACAGAATGATGAGTACAATGAGATGGTATTGGTACTCAGGCCCCTCCTGCAGTGCAGTCTTTAGCTGAGAGGAATTGGCCATCAGTAGAGCTATGTCAAGCATGCTCTGGGCCATACTCTTCTTAGTGGCATAATGGTTCATGTCCAGGTGCCAGTAGGCCTTTTCGTTCTGGTCCTTAATCCAAGGATTGTGGGCTTAAAGGAATTATTGAGGATGGCCTAAAGATTTTCAGTGACTAAGTTTCCATGGCAATTTCAATTAGAGTCAATTCTAGAGACACAAATCCCAGCATAAGTAGTTCCAGTAAAAAAAAAAAAAGTAAGTAATGCCATTACAGTATAAATACACTATATGGCCAATAATATGTGGACACCTGACCTTAACATCCATATGTGAACTTTCCCCAAACTGTTTCCAAAACGTTTGAAGCACACAATCATCTAGAATGGCAATGTATGCTGTAGCAATTAAGAATATTTCTCTCACTGGAACAAAAGAGGCCCAAACCTGTTCCTGCATGACAATGCACCTGTGCACAAAGAGAGGTCCATAAAAACATGGTTTGTCAAGATTGGTATGGAAGAACTTGAGAGTCCTAACTTCCAACCCCAATGAACACCTTTTGGATGAACTGGATTGCTGACTGCATGCCAGGCCTTTTCGCCTGATATCACTAATTCTTTTGTGGTTGCATGAGCACAAAGCCCCACAGCCACACTCCAAAATCTAGTGAAGGCCTTCCCAGAAGAATGGAGAATATTATAGCAGCAAAAGGTTGGGATTAAATCTGTAACGTTATGGTCAAAAATCACATATGGGTGTGATTAGTTAGATGTCCAGAAACATTTGGCCATATAGTGTAGAAAGTATAAGTGTGCCTTTGTGGAGGTCCACTCAAACCTAATTGGCATAATGTGAGACTGTATCCAAATACATCAGCATAACCTGGGCAGATAAAACCTATTTGAAGACTTAGTCTAAAAATTGGATTAACCTGGACATGCATTTCTCTCCGAAAGCAATTTTTTGTTTTTGCTATACACTGGAGACATTTGGGCTTTAGATCAAAAGATTCATATTAGACAATAGATCAGAATTTCAGCTTCTATTTCCTGATCTTTATATCTAGATGTGTTAAACAACTTAGAACATTGCATATTTGGTAGCAGACGAATTTGGGCATATGTATTAGGTGAGCAAATGTATTAGAACAGATAGTTGAAGAAAGTAACTTAATATTTGGTTGCATATCCCTTGCTTGTAATAACTGCATCAAGCTGGTGACCCACTGACATCACAAACTGTGTTGCAGGCTTATAGAAGCTTCCTTCAGTTGTTGTTTGTTTTGGAAGGTTTCTCCCATCAGTCTCCTCTTCAAGAGGTGAAATGCATGCTCAATTGGGTTAAGGTCTGGTGATTGATTTGGCTAGTCTAAAACCTTCCACTATTTCCCCCTGATGAAGTCCTTTGTTGTACTGGCAGTGTGTTTTGGATCATTGTCTTGCTGCATGATGAAGTTCCTCCAAATTAAATTGGATGCATTTCTCTGTAAACCAGCAAAGAAAATGTCTCCGTAGACTTCTGAATTCATTCTGCTTCTATCTTCAAGTTTATTTATTCTTTTTTACAACAATGCAGTCTTCACAGGCAAAACCCACGGTTCAAACCAAGAGCAGACATGCAGAGCTAGTAATTCTTTAAACAATCAATTGAACAGGGCATACCTGGGCAACAAGAAAGGCCAGTCAGTCACCAAAAAAGTTATAATATTTCTGATCACTTGAAAATTGGGTAGGTTCAAACAAAATGTGTCATGTTCCAAGTTGTTTAACACATCTAGATATCAGGAAAAATATTAGGAAATGAAAGCTGAAATTCTCATCTATCGTCCCATTCATCTTTTGCTCTCAAACCCAAACATCTTAAATGTATAGTAAAAACAAGAGAACTGGCCTTGCCATTCCAATACTTTCAGAGGGAACTGAGACATTAGGAAAAGATTAGTTATGAGCATTATTCTAATGCCATTTCATATGTGTGGAATGAATTCAGACTTAAAACCAAAAACAAATAAATAAAACAAGGACATGCTGGTATGCTCACACGAAAGAACCTTTTCAGCAGGAACAATTCTGTCACCACAGTGCTATATTTGAGTTGGCGGTCAGTATCCCAGCAGAAAAAATTACCACCACCAAAAAAAAAAAAATAGGCCAATGGGTCACAAACAATTAAAGACCAACTCAGTTTAGTGCAGCATTTGAATAAATCAGGATAAGAAATGTGCTTTGTTGGACAAGTACACTTGTGTATACATGGAGTTTCACTTTGCTGTTGAGTTCTCACTGTACTGTACATATTAAAAGATAATGACATAAGTGGATTACTATATACACATACACAAAATATTGTCCTGTATGTAAAAAGGAAGAATATTGCCCAGAAGGACTACTGAATGTTAAAGATTCAACAGAAAAAAAAAACCCCAAAATTTATAATTGCCAGTACACACTTTAAACTGGTAGGTGAAAAAAAATTCCCTGCACTGACGGCATAACAGACAAAAGCTAACACACAACACACTTCAGTCTGCTTACCTCCACAGTTCCCAGTGTGTTCAAAGGAAAGTCTGCTGCATTAGATATTGTCCTTTCTTTCTCCATATCATATATAACAGAAACGAGAGCCAGGATTAATTTATCCAAGAATAAACCTCTGCTGTCTAGCCTAGTGTATTCAGATGAACCAACTTGCAGTTGATCAAAAATCAAACAGTCTGTCCCTCCACCACCACACCTACTTACGGAACAGAGGGATGAAATAGTGAGGACACTTAAAAAATATTAAAGTACAGCATAAATGGTCATTTGTTAGAAATTATTTATTTTTATTTACAGCAGAGTTTTGGTATTTTACTATAAATTTAGGGTTTTTAGTCAAATCAGATGGCCTAGATAATATTAAATATTTACATGAGGGAAATACATTGGGGAAACTGTAGAAACAGGTTCTGAAAGACTATTCTGAAGCTGAGACCTTAGATGAGTAAGTGTACAACACATGTTCAGGCTGAAACAATAAAAATCTCATGACTGGTGAGGAGACAAAAAAGCACTGAATCTATTCTTCAGGGCCTCCAGTTGGTTGGCTGAAAAGAAACAAATACAAGAACAAATTAACACACATTTCAGGAAACTCAAATGGAATTAATGTGCATATACAATGAAGCAGAATAACTTATTTGTTGGGAAAACTAAATGGTAAAAGCACATGCTTCCTCAAATAGAAACAGAGAGTACTCAACAATCAGCAGTATAAAAAATTAAAAAAAATAAAAAGCCAGGTTCTTTCTCTTTTGTCATATGTAATATGGTTATCTTCATTAACTCACATTCCGGGCACAGAAATGAATAGCACTCACGTAGTGTATGTTTCTCTCCATTGGCCCAAAATTGCCTGTCTGTCTGTATCTGCGTCACAATCCCAGTCAGAGTGGATGAGGTTTTGGACAGCTGCTGAAGTGCTTCTAATTCCTATATGACAAAAACATATAATCTGACCATATAAATCTACATTGTCCAATTTTTTTTTTTAAAGTCATACTATATGCATATAGAGTTATTCATATAAAATTGAAAATTGTAATCCTCGTGTGTGAAACTTCATCAAAATGGAAAATTTTATAGAAAGTTAGACTGAATGTTAAATACGACTTAATTCAGTGCTCTGATATATGGAGCAGTACCATATTGCAGTGGTGCAGGAGCTGATGCACAGACTGGAAGACACAGGCGTTCGGATTAAGGACAGGAGGTGCTCTCTGGCAGTAGCCCCTGAAGTCCGTGTTGTAGACCTGACTGAAGGCCGTCATAAGCTGAGCCATGTCTGATATAGCCACTTTTAAAGCACAGGGTGACAGCGAGGCTGCAGGGCCTGACGCTTCCAACTGCAGGAACTCACACTAAAGAAAAAGATTAGTGAGGGTGTTTAAGAGAGGGATGGCAACAGTACGAAGAAAGAGATAAGGCACAGAAAGTGCATTATTAATTAATTTATTTATTATTATATTAAAAAAAAAAAAAACGTGTTTTCTTGAGAGCTCACCTCTTTACGTAGCTCTTCCAATGTACACCGAGTGGACTGCAGCAGAGCAGTTGCTTCAGCTATGCTGTCATTACTAAGCTTACCACATCCTGAATCATGATGATGATGATTCCTTCAACCCAAAAAGAGAAAGTCAGGATATCTTGTCTAGCGCACATGTACGTAGAAAGAAGTGTAAAATGGGGGCCGATGTACAATAACAAAGTGGTAGAGGACAGACTCAAATAAAAACTACTTGTGCCAATGCCACCAAGAAATGTCAAACAAATGGCACTTTTCCACTGCATGTTAAGGCTCAACTTGACTTGCTTTTTTGGATAGTACCTGGTACTTTTTTTAGTACCACCTCGGTCGAGGTTCCAAGCGAGCTGAGCCGATAATAAACGTGAGCCACACACTGAGGGAGTGGGAAATTCTCCTTAACGAGTGATTCTGTATTGTGCCTGAATAAATATGATATTTTAATACATACTTTGCATAGGTAATATTCTATTAATTGAAAATTATGTATCACTTATATCATTACAGATAAAATTACAACACAGGTTTCTGTCTTAAATTTTTTACATCTCGCTTGTTACTGATTTCCAAGCAGGCATTTATCGAAGTCACTCCTGTCACGTCTGAATCTAACTTAGTCATATCGAGCACTATGTAGGGTCTAGAACGCAGTTATTTTACATCCTTAATAGGGTCCATGTTCAGTGAACAGGAAAGGCATTTGGAACACAGCCTGATCGTGTATTTGTACACAGCTTCGATAATACGACATTATTCCTGCGTGAAGGCGAGTGGAAGATGGCACCCACTTTGAGGCGGCACTACACTGCAGTGGAAAAGCAAGCTCAGAAAAGTAAAGCGAGCTGAGCTGAGCCGTACCATGCAGTGGAAAAGTGGCTAAAATTGCTTGTAGTGTATATTAAGTTTTTAGTACCTGCACAAAATAATGCGATAACTACAAGGAATGCTTAGAAGTACTTCAAAGCAATTCAAAATATTTAACATTCCTCACTTCAGAACCAAAAGTCCCTACTCCTCCTATAAGCCACACCCTACCCTGCACAACGCTGTACAACGCAAACACACTTATCCAGGTTGAAACACACTCTATGCCCTGGACTTTTGGCTTGACTCCTTCCAGCTCCCCTCAGGGAGGCAGAGCTGGATCAGATCCAACTCTACCCCATGGGTTTTTTTTTTGCTGCAGTGAGGTGTAGTTGAAAAAAATTCCAGGCTCTGTAAATGACCATCAACATTCAACTAATCAAGACATGATTCAAACTGCCTGTAAATTATGTCAACTTTCAATTCAATGCATCCCCTCATGTATTCTGACAGTCTGATACAAAATTTCAAATTACATTTTATTTCATAATTAGGGAGGTTTGTTTTTTTTATTGGTCGCAAATTGCAAATAATGCATTAATGCTTTCCTATGGCTGTTCCTGATCGGAAATTTGAAATTACAAGTTGCATCCTTGAGTCAAACGCTGCAAGAGTGTAAAAAACCTTCAACACAGTTTTAAACGGTGGCTGCTAGAATAGGGCTAATGTTGTTATCGATTTATTAAAAGTCTTTCTCTCTCGTGATTATGTTTGAAAGTGATGTTTGTGAAGTCTTCAGCTCAGAGTCAAATTTCCACCTAAAATAACGCTGAACTTTTTTGTTGTAGTACTGTGTTACTTCATGTGAAAAAGACCTAATTTTTCATTTCCGAATACTAGTGTTATCTGCAAAAAGATTTTTGATTGTCCAAACGACGTACTCTAACTTCCAAAAACAATCTATATTTTCAGTGTTCCTAGCAAATAATCACGTTAAAATCCAGGATATGCGTTCGATAATCCGGTAACTGTTGAATCCAGACAGGATGGATGTAAACCTACTCATCGGTTTTACTGCTGTTTGGCTTAGCCCGAGTTGATTGTGTTGCTTTTAAGTATTCCTGGATGTGGGCAGACCAAGGATTGCACACAGGATTCATCAGCTGGATCAGATCAGTTAGGTGGTCAGGTGACATCAGCTCCTTCAGCAGATCCTCATTTGTCACGCTGCCACCTCCAGAAGACTCACTGCACATGTCACTGGAAAACATGTTTATTCAGAAATATTGTATACAGCAGGGGTTACAGTGTCACTTAGGATTACATCTTTAAACTTAGACTAATACTACTCATCTTTTTTCCCCATTTCCATATGTAATAACAGTATTTTGACTGTTAATATGTGCTTTCGTTAGGTGCCATGGTCCTGATGCGCACCACACACCCCCCTCTGCAGTGGAAGAGAGTATTAGCTATATGTATCTATATGTTTCTGTAGGTCTTGTTGCTGGGACAGTATTCAAAACTCTTTTTTTTTTTTTTTTTTTAACATATTCAACATAAATTTAATTTGACTGCAAATGCGTTGGATGATGGGTTCTGTGAAAACCTACAGAAATGGACCGCTATTTGGTCATATACTCGTATACCACTATGGTCCTGGATACACAGTATATGACTACAATGTACATGATGCTACTGAAAAAGTGCACTTACTCAGATGATGTGTCCTGCTGTCCAGCAATCATTAAAAGCTGTTCCAAAAACAAAAGCTGCCGTAATGGTGTGGCAAAGCCCTGTACCCAGGAGACAGACCATCAACACAACAATCAAATAGGAACTAAACTACCAGTTTAAAAATCTATGTGGTGTAAAAACTCTCACCAAACAAGTAATCTACAACACTTGAGAGTCGTTTCTATTTTCAAGCTAGTGCCACCAACATGACATTTGCTTAAATTGCTTTTCATTAGCAATACGATCCTTTATCCAGCGCATGCCTTGGCATAAACTTTTTTTTTTTTTAAGGGAAATTGATTAAAATTTTATCTTAAAATGACATACCTTGATTAACTCCAGGTCATCCGATTTACATAACAGCATTTCATGGCCAAACCGTGTGATTTCTATGTTTGGTGTGAAAAAAACATATATAACTCAATAGAAAGAACCACTTATTTAACACTTTTATAGGCATAAACAGAATATCTTTACCTTTTGCCACTTCTTCTGTCTCTGACGATTTGATTGTTGAGAACTTGTCTCTCAGGGATGGGCAGATTCTTTACAACATATAAACAAAACAAATGTAGTTTTACTTCAGATGCATGCACATTCTTACATAACTCGTAAGAATGTTCACGGTGTTCACTTGTGTTAACACACCTGGTACAAATCCATTTCAGTATGTCCATGCGGTGCAATGAAGGAGTGCAGAGGAGCTCCTGCATGCTGCCCGCTTCTCTCAGGTAAAGACCGTCCACAGAGGGACAGGAGAGCCTCTGAACACAACATAAACAACATAACCTCCGCATTCAGCCTGCTCGTCTTGGTAGCTAGCTAACTAGCATCACTCGGCTACATATGAGTAATGCTAATTCTTAAACGTATTATAAAAGCAGCAAGTAAACAGTAAAACCGAAGTAAATGTCAACTAAATCACAGTTATGGGCATAAAGCAACACGGGTTATGTTTTGTTATAGGACCCTTGTTAACTATTCAGCTAGCTAGCTAACTGGGCTATAAGTATCATAATTTAACATTAACAACAACCACTATAGCTACCGTTACAACGTTAAAACAATACTACATATGGCATCATGTTCAAGCTATATACAATTTTTAAAACATTAACATTACCCGAAGGCTGCTGTAAACACTTAGAGAGAGGTGTTGTTCTTTTGAATCGCCCGCCATTGTGTGTGTGTGTGTGTGTGTGTCTCTCTCTCTCTCTCTCTCTCTCTCTCAGAGCACTGCTTACTTCCTCTCTTCTAGCTCCTTCGTGTGTGAGGAAAAGAAACGGAGACGGGATTTTTGAGCACGTCGGATGAGACGACCTTTATATTTGTGTTCCTTATTATTCTAACATTTCTTGACATTTGAAATGTTTGGAGGAAGTTCTCGAGAGTGCATGAATTTAAAAATGGGCATGTGGGACGTTTAACGCGCAGTTCAATACACAGTTACACGAGTATTACAACAGTTTCAGTCATTCTGATTAGTAAACACGGGCACTGAGGGATGATTTATACTTCTGCGAGCACGTCGGGTAATGGACGCATTCGGGAACTAACGCCAACGTGTCCACTAGAGGGCAGTGTCGCATGATCCTTACCAGAAAACGAAAGAAATAGCGGATAACAGCAAGGATATATACCGCTGCAGCCTGGCGACCTCCAAGTGGGCGGTACTTACGCAGCAAGTAGGCAGAATTTTGGAGGAGGGCGGTGCTTTAGGCGGGATTTCACAAATGGGCGGAATTAGCGTGTTTCGTGTTTCTCTGTAGGAATAATAAACGGAATGCAGCACTGGCCTAACTTTCTTTTGTAAAGTGCAGGGGAAAAGAAACACTTTTGCCCCTTCTGATGTTTGATCTGAACATTAAGTGAAGCTCTTGACTTGTATCTGCATGATTATGCATTGTGCTGCTGTCACATGATTGACTGATTGGTTAACTGCATAAATGAGCACGTGTACAGATGTTCCTATTACAGTGAACCGCGAGTATGTGTGTGTGTGTGTGTATATATATATATTTATATATATATATATATATATATATATATTACGACTTTTACTTCCTCTAGATAGTCAAGTTTGATCGACTTCTCGGCGCTCCGCCAAGGCCCGCGAGGAGCCCCGGCGGGGCCGATCCGAGGACCTCACTAAACCATCCGATCGGTAGTAGCGACGGGCGGTGTGTACAAAGGGCAGGGACTTAATCAACGCGAGCTTATGACCCGCGCTTACATATATATATATATATATATATATATAATATATGTACACACATACTCGCCGTTCACTGTAATAGGAACATCTGTACATCTGTACAACTGTATGTATATATATATATATATATATATATATATATATATACAACATTGAGATTCTTTACAAGGCATTTTTATCGGTTTCTGTCGCAAGCTGGCTGTGATAGAAGGGTTTCAAACACAGTGTATTGTAGCTTCCTGTGTATGGGGCAGATCAGTCAGAGTGTCCATGCTGACTCCTGTCCACCACCGAAAGCACCTACATTGGGCACATGAGCATCAAAACTGGACCATGGAGCAATGGAAGAAGGCGGTCTGGTCTGGTGAACCATGTTTTCTTTTACTTCATTTGGATAGTGTGTACGACGCTTACCTGGGGAAAGAGATGGCACCAGGATGCACTATGGGCAGAAGGTAAGCTGGTGGAGGAAATGTTCTACTGGGATTGGGTCCTGGCATTCATGTGGATGTTACTTTGACACGTACCACCCACCTAAACATTGTTGCAGACTAAGTACACCCCTTCATGGCAGTGGTATTCCCTAATGACAGTGGCCTCTTTCAACAGGATAATGTGGCCTGCCACATTCCAAAAAATGTTCAGGAATGGGTTAAGGAACATAACAGTGTTCAAGGTGTTGACTTGGCCTCCAAATTCCCCAGACCTCAATCCGATCGAGCATCTGTGGGATGTGCTGGACGAACAAGTCTGATCCATGGAGACCCCACCTTGCAAATTACAGGATTTAAAGGATCTGCTGCTAACCTCTTGGTGCCAGTTACCACTGCACACCAGCAGGGGTCTTGTGGAGTCCATGCCTCGAGGGGTCAGAGCTGTTTTAGGCACACAAAGGGGACCTACACAATATTAGGCAGGTGGTTTTAATGTTATGGCTGATCGGTGTAATGGTCTAGAATAGTATGCAATAAGTAAGTCAGTCTGTACAGGATTTCGCTGAATTTTTTGTGATTGCTGCGGCCAAAAATATTTGATTTTGCTGCAGCTTTTTTTCAAAATTTACGATTTTTGTGCTATTTTTTGCAGAAAACTCCTTGAATTGGTGAAATTGCAATTGCACAAAATTGTTTTGCATGGTCTTTTGCAGTGATGTTTGTTGGTAAATGCAATCTTTTAGCTGCACTCATGTTTGACACACCTGAATCAAAGAGGGCTTTGGTTGAATACGCATTGTGATGATGTCACATGATGCTTCTTGGACCAAATCTGCATAAAATCTGTGGTAATTTTGAAAAATTGCAAGCCCCTCAGAATTTTGCAGAGTTTGCTTGATTTTGCATTCATTTCTGCAATCGCAGAAATTAGGGACTGGTTAGTATGTACGTTTCAAATGTTGGGTGTCCCCTCCCATTATTTACACTGGTATTGCACCATGTGAATGCATCGCAAATGACAATGCCTGTCAAAAACTACGCTAACGCACTCTCCTGTTGTACCACTCCAAAGTTGGCACAATATAGAAAATGCTACTAAACAAAGAGGAGTGATTTGCAAATATACTTTGTATTTAAACAAACAAACAAAAAAAACATATAAAGACAAGGTATTTGATGTTTTACCGAATGGACACCTATTATGAATCTTTTTACAAGGGGCCTGTTCAAATTTGAGGTCACATTGGAGAGAAAATGAAAACGACTCATTTTGAGATACTGTTTATGATTTATGGGGAGTATAAAAAAAGGAGTGGGTGGATTTTTACTATTGTAGGGTGGTTGTGTACACACACTGCCGACACACATTTATGTTCAAACACCATGTAAAAGTTAATTTTGCATAATAGGTCTCCTCTAATCAACTGCATAGTTTTTTTTTTTTTTAAGGTAAATGTTTATTTTTGAAATTGATACATGCAACAAGTTCCAAAAAAGTTGGGATAGGGGCAATTTAGGACTAATAGCAATGTGACAAGTTGAAATAAGAAGGTGATGTGAAACAGGTGAGGCAATCGTCTAATCATAGTATATAAGGAGCCTCCAAAAAAGGCCTAGTCCGATTTTGGGCATTTCACCTTCTACACTGCATAATATAATAAAAAAAATTCAAGGAATCCAGTTAAATCTCTGTGCATATAGGGCAAGGCTGAAAACCACTTCTGAATGCACGTGATCTCCAATCCCTCAGACGTCACTTCTTAAAAACTGTCATGAGTCTGTAATGGATATCCTGACATGGGCTCAGGAATAGCTTGGTAAACCTTTGTCATCCAACACCATTTGCCGTTGCATCCACAGATGCAAGTTAAGATTTTACTATGCAAAGCAGAAGCCATACATCAACACTGTCCAGAAGGGGGTGTGTCAGTGCCCACGGCATGGGTAACTTGCATATCTGTGAGGACACCATTAATGCAGAAATATATGTACACATTTTGGAGCAACATATGCTGCCATCCAGAGCAGGACGCCAAACCAAATTCTGCCCAGATTACAAGCGCATGGTTGCATAAGCAGAGAGTGCGGGTGCTAGCATGGCCTGCCTGCAGTCCTGACCCATCTCTGATTGAGAATGTGTGGTGCATTATGATGTGCAAAATAAGGCAACGAAGGCCCCATACAGTTGCGCAGCTGAAGAAATGCATAATGGATGAATGGGGGAAAATTCCGCTTGCTAAACTTAACCAACTGGTGTCTTCAGCGCCCAAACACTTAGTAAGCGTTATTAAAAGAAAAGGTGATGTTACACAGTGGTAGACAGTCAACTGTCCCAGTTTTTTTTGGAGTGTGTTGCAGTCATCAGATTGGAAATGAGTGTATATTTTCAAAAATAAATTAAATTCACAAAGTTAAAACATCAAATGTGTCAATAATGCATTTTCAATATACAACAGGGTGAATTGAATTTTCAAATGACTCTTTTTGTTCCTTTGTTTGGTTTTTTTGCATTTTCCATATTGTCCCAACTTTTTGGAATTGGGGTTGTAAATACTCAACATGTGTTCTTGCGTTATTGTGGCAGTTACAAAGCTCATATCTCAAGAGGGTGATAGAGAGTTTTTAGACCTTCTTGAAACATTTCCATTAACATTACCGAATTTTAAAATTCGGAAAAAGCAAGTTAAGCCTTTACACCCCGGAGGGAAGCAGCCTAGTATAGGTGTTTCTGTATGCCACCAGTATAAGTGTTTCTGTGTGCCACGCTTACCCATAAACCCCTTTCCATCGCTATACAAATACATATTTGTATAATACAACAAAACAAAACTCAACTTGTACTGTACTGTTGCTGTATTAACTCATACTAACTCCTCTCTGACAGTTTGAACTTGATAGTATTCTTAGACCCTAACATATTTCTATTAACATGAGGATGTTTTTGAGAGAGACTATAAGGGACTTAGGTTGCTCAGAATAAGGAGCTTTGCTAAATGCAATAAATATATTTCATTCATCATTAAAAATGAGTATACACTTTATCTTCAGTAAATGCTTTATCCTACTCAAGGGTGCGGGTGCATCTGGAGCATGTCCCAGGAACACTGGGCACAAGACAGGGGAATTCGAATACCAGTCTATCGCAGGGATATGCAGATAATTTAACATAGCCAAACCACCTATGTGAATGCTGATTTTGAAAATGAGAGGAAACTGCAGAACCTGGAGGAAACCTACATGAACACAGGCAGAACCTGCAAAACTGCACACAGATAGTAACCCATGCCATCAATACCCTCCTCTTGTATCCTGAAAATTGGTACTGAGTGGCCAGTTATCATCAGTGTATACAATGAAAACTACAGTTTAGTGACAGGATACTGTAAAATAATCAACCACTCTGACATTAGAATTTATTTTCCAGTAATGTTATTGCTTCTGAGTTTTTCACAATTGCGTGATTATTATTATTTTCATGCATGTGTGTCCCCTATTATTAAAGAAATTAAGCACAGCCACACAATGAAACACAACCACAGACACTGGTCAAAGTTATTATTGTACAATACTTTGTTTTTTTTTTATACAGACAAAAAGTGTTGACTTATTTTCCCAGTAAATTCTTAGATTTCCATACAGTTTAGTCTACAGTATACAGGTGTGTTCTTTCATCATATATAGATACTTTTTCTCTTAAGTAACAGGCAGGTAATTATTAATATATTTAATAGTCTGGATTTTTTTCTCTTCTTTTTTTTTTTGTCTTTTTTGTTCATTGTAGCGCAGTAATTGTATGCTCAGGAGAATGTGCAACTGTCTGTTTTTTTTCCATCAGTTAAAAGAGCACTGCTGGAAAAAACAATAATAGTTATATAATCATAATCATAATAATGTACAAGATGTTTAATTTCCATATTTTACAAAAAAGCAAAAAAGAGAAAATAGAGGGGAAGAGACAAAGAATAAAAGGAAAAGAAATGTGCTTAAGTTGTAAACAAAAGATGCACGTGCACATTTTGGCAAAAAATGTACAGCATTGGTGCAGTTGTACAATATTTTATAATTTTTTATATTTAATATATTATATACTCTTTTCACATTTTTTCACCTTACCTTGAATGAACTTCCTACAACAAAATGGAAAAAGGCAGACAATGGAGTTTTTGATTTCATTTAAATATTCCTTCAACACTTTTGGAATTTTCATCAGCAGATAGTTGACTTGGAGAGGAGGGATATCCTACGTATGACCTAATATAATTCATCCCTTAGTGGAGTTGAATGAAATTTAGAACTGACATCCTTCAAAGACAATTATAGCTTTTAAGACTATTTTGATGCAGTTTAGCTCTGTGTATGATTATATAAGATATGGCAAAGAATACTTCATAATCATGAGTTAAGCAAGTTTAGTGATCATTTCTGCCTTCACTGGCCATTGTTTTAGCAGACTGACTGTGTCAGTACATTGAAAAAGGGTCTGTGCTTTCTCAAAACCTACCAGCGCTCTCAATTCATGAGACTCCACTGGGACTGTTAGTAACATGGACCCTTCCAATGGTTTGGACACATATGGATAGAGATCAAATATTTAACCCTGAAGTAATTAAAATGGGTGGAAAATTCACTCCTTTGTATGCTCAGGTGCTGAAATTTGAACACTCATTAGCTCCACAGTCCCGAACAAAAGTGGACCGGCCACCCATTTTAATCAGTGACATATAAGAAGTAGTAAGAGCCACCACTCCAGTCTAAGGCTCTGTTCTGTAGCTATAGGAGAAAAAGGGCAGAGGAACTGGAGAAGAACATTTGCAGTCAACAGCACATCAATGACCATAAGGAGAAGCGGATTTCCATCTATTGCTGAAGAGACAGTGAAAAATTGACCAGTGAAAATGGACCATCAACAGACAAATTTGAGGTTTAACAACGATGGCAAGGTGTGCTATGATAATCAACACATGCTCTGCACAGACACCACTGAGCAATGCAACAACATGATCCATCAACATTCATGCTTGCATTGTACACTTTCAACATTCGCCAGTCGCTCACAACTGGGCACTCTAGAAAAGATTTCTATACAGATAAAGGATTTCTGAGAGCCCTATGTACATGTTATCAAGCTTATTTCACAGAGCTGTGGACAGGGCAGTCTGTTGCATAAGTGCCAGTCCTATTTCCCAGATGATTATATTGCATTGCACTGCATTGACTAGGAGCAATACGATCTTGGTTGTGCCAACCCGGAATTTTATGGGGTACAAGAGGATTTTGTACCACCTGGCACTCAGATCAATGGAACGTTAATGGAATGTACTCAAATATAGTGTTTTATTATGTATCATGGTGTCATGCTTGTTGTGGTATGACATTTGAATTTTTGGTATCTCATTTTCATCTGATACCAAAACATATATAGCAAAGAAAAGTGCATTTGCATTTTGTCAGAGTCCACTGGTGACCACAGGGATAATCAACCTTTAAACCAAACCAGTGAGCTCTGATCATGTGCAAAGGTGATGTCAGTCTCATAGATTGTCCATCATTCATTTCTATGATATTAAGCACATGATGAAAATCGTGGCAGTATAAGATGAGCATTTCCTATTCTGGTTCAGACCCTGAAACCACAGTCTGCAGTTAGATGTTTGACTTGATCACAGACATATAGCACTACTTGATAACCTTAAATAAAGCAAAACATGAACCAAGAAGCAAAAGTGACTATGAATGAATTTAAAGGGCCAGAAAGCGTTGGTTATGAGCGAATCATAGTAGTTCACAATGCTTTAAAGGGTAAATGCATTTTGTTGGTGAAATTTGCAAAACAAGTAAAAGGAAACGAAATGAACAGTCCTAAAAATGCAATGGAATGCTGATACTGGGCAAGTCCACATCCAGTGTAAGCTGTAAATCGGCCAGTGTGATACAGAAGTGATCCTCAAGCCTGTATTGATATGACCGAAATTTGTCAAAGCGTGCTATCAGTGGATATTCTGTGGGTATTTGCCCAAATCTTCTACCCTGTAGCAAATTTCAAGCAATACATGTAAATGTTTGTTTTGTTTTTTTTTAAAGCCAAAAGAATGGCTTTGCATTTAAACAAATCTTACCTCCAATGAAAGTTTATCAGTTGACCTTAACAATAGGCAGCCAGTAAAATTTGCTTACATTTTCCATGAATATAATTTAATTTAATGGAAGAATGAATGGCAGTAATGTTTAGTTTAGTTTTGCTATTTGTAGACTCATTAAAATGTAATTACTCATAACTTTTAATTTATTGTATCTTTGTTTTGTTAGTACTTATTTTTGTTTAATTTTTCTAGGTTTTTTTTTTTTGGACAGACACAACACATATATACACACACAGAGAAATAGACAAAGCGAGACTGAAAAAAATGTTGAGCAGACAATAAATAAATAAATAAATAAATAAATAAATAAATAAATAAAGTGTTAAAGCTACTTCATAAAGTATTAGTTATATTGTAATAAAAGTTGTATTTTCAAATATAGTGATGACAATCTGAACACTAATAATGATAATAGACTGTAGAACTAGTTATGATAATAATAATAATAATAACAATAATAATAATAATGATGTTAATAACATCAATAAAAAGTGGTGTGATTTGACCTCTTACTCTGCCTGCATGTAATGCCTTTGCACTCTAGAAAGTCAAGTCACAGATACGATTTTACCATTAAAAGTCCTATCTGGCATGACACCCCTTTCCTCTCAGCATCATATCTATCCTTACATTTTAACATATCTGCAGCTATTTATGTGAAAATAAACCATTTCTGTGTTGCTCACCTTCCTAACCCTGGTCTCAGTTACCACAGATGCACAATACACTGACCTCCTCTCAGTACAGTGAGAGGAGGCAGTGCATGTGTGAAGCTGTAAAACCAGACAGACTCATGGGACTTTTTCTGGGAAAGTGGTTTGTGGTGGTAGGAGAGAATGGGTAGATCTAGTATGTTTTTGAGTTGTTTGAAGGTTGAGCAGACCAATACTGTGTCCCCCAGTTCCCCAATCATATCACAGATCTGCAAATGAAGTAATGGTTATCTTGTCTCTGCTCTGTATCCAAAGTCCCTCAAATGCCCTTCCTCTGGAGTGCAGGCAGTTAGAGTGAAGTCTCCAGGCTGAGAAGGGGGCACATCTGTCGGGAATGGGTGGTCCAGTATGCGGTGTGTTCTGTGGGTTGGGTCAGATGGTGCATGTTGCTCCGATTAGCATTGTTGTTGCGGTTGGGGGTCGCTGGGAGGCTGTACTGGCGATAAGGACGCGGTGGGGGACGGGATCGCTGGACCGGAGGAGGAGGCGGCTTGCGGAAGGCCGGGTGCAGGTGGTGATGGTTGTGCTTGGACAGCTCCGACTCATCGTCGATATCTGTGTCGTCGATCAGCGGGATGTTGTGCATGAAGTCGTTGATGAGAAACTCGGGATGTGCCATGAAGTTGTGGATGGAGTTCCTGGACTCAGGCTTCTCGATGCCGTCATAGAGGGAGCTACGGAATGCTTTCACCACCCGCATCTGAGTGAGAGGATGGGATGTGAAGAAGGAGAACGAGAGAGGGACAAAAAGAAAAAGAAGAGTGTAATATGTAGGGATTGAGAAGGGAAGGGACAAGAGAGGGGAGAGAGAGGAAAGAGGGGTAGAAGCAAAGATATCTCTCAGTTTGTACCTGGTAGTCAGAGCCTTTTCTGGACATGCCTTATAATGCATAGACAGCTCAAGATCAAGTTGCTGCAATAGAAATTCAAGGCTAATAATTTTAATGTTTAGGTAAACACATAATTTCTTTAATATCTTAAGAGTTTTTTAATATCCAAAATATTTTAAGAAAGTGCAATCCATATATCCATATCTTAGCATTATTTTGGTCTCAAGTGAGGCAGTTATGGTTTATCATTTGTCATTTTAGACATCTCTTGCGCAACAAGATCTTAAGAGTTTCTCAAAGAAGGAGAATGTCAAACAAAACAAAACCATAAGCAAGGTTGCAGGAAATGGATTCATCCAGTAAGTTTACCATTGTCAATCAGTCAAGACTATGGATGTTCATTCTCATGAACTCAAAATGGAACACACCAGGCTTTACACAGAGAGACAAATGGAAGCACACAAGTACAAATACAGCCAACACAAAATGAATGCTTGCTATGTGTGTATACCAACCAATCAGAAAGAAACTAAGAGTGATAGACACAGGCAGACGCCGAGAGACAGGGATTGAAGAAATGACAAAGGGATGCCTTAATACACACATAGACACACAGCCAAAGGAAGAGACGGTGAGTTAGAATCTGCAACATCTGAGTTCTGAGTGGAGCATTAGAGGTGAGAAGGAACACAGACGAGTGACTGGGGTTCCAGCTGGTGGGATGGAGGGAGGATGCACCCGTACTGCACCCACAATCAAAAGGAAGTATGACTGAAGCCGCATTTAGTCTATCAATAATCAGTGGTATGGTTACATCACACATATGCAAATAAAGCAACAGCTCTTTAGTCACCGTGGCATCAAGTTGTAGCATGCATAGCCTAATGAAGCCATCAACCAATAAACATTAATGTGAAGCATTATGGAAGAGAAGAGTTAATGTGATCCTGAACTTAATATTATTAGCATTTTGTTCTTGGTAAATGCTATGAAAATACTTTTTTAGGGATTTAATGCTAATGGAATACAATGGGCTTTGTGAAGTAATATGGTGTCTTAAAGTCTAATTAGTAGACGACAGTATGCGATTGGCTACACTGTGATCTCACTCATCTCAATAATTCTAAAAATTAAATTCTAAAACTTTTTTCACCCTGTTAGACCTGTGCCCTAGGGTAATTTCTTGCCATGTGCTTGAAACCAACTGTTGTGACAGGAACACTGTCATGCTGACAAGCTCAGGACAGGCCCAATAAACTTTAGCTTAGCGGCCAAGCTGCCGAGTACTAATTTAGAGGCAAAGCCTTCGAATCGGCGCCAACACATCGCTGATTTGGTACAGTATAATATGGCTTTCTCTGTAAGCAACATAATTGATATCGTTCAGGACTTGGAGCCATTCTGAAACATGCTAAGTAGTAGTGGATCATTTTGCATGGTGGTATGGAGCAATTCATTCAGGGAGAGAAACTGCGAGAGAGGAAGAGAAAGAGAGCAGAGCATCTTTTGACATGCAGCAGTGCAGACAAGTGCAGAAGGGTGAAAAGAGGAACTGATACATTTCACTGCAAGCTGAATAATCAGGAGAAGAGCGGAGCTACAGGAACCAATATAAAACCAACAGACACAGTGACGTGCTCAGTCCAGTGCAGCTGTCTCATTCTGTTACAGAAGCAAAAGAAAAGTGCATAAAGAAAACCAAAGGAAAGAGAGTGCATGATGATATGCAGCCAGTCTCATGCTGTAAAGACAAAAACAAAGCAGTAGGACATATACACACGCATTGCTGATGTATATAACATTTAAAGATGAGAAGATTTAAGAGCACATTCCTTTGCTGTGGCCAGCGGCTGGTGCATCCCACCTCTCCCACCCCTCTTCCCCAGTCAGAAACTCACCCAGCAAAGGAAAAGAGGCTAAATGAACCAGAAAGAAACAAAGATTCAAACAACAGAAAACAACAACCAAACAACCAAACTGGAAGAAAAGGTCAAGCATTTGGTTAAGTGCTTATCTGTTTTTCCAAAGAGCCTGTTTGTTAGCAAGAAAAAAAAGACCTCCTGCAAATCTTGAACAATTTGACTATTGTTCTCATTTTGTTGTTTTCTTTTTGCTCTTTGTTTTGTGTTCTTTATTTTTGCATGGATAGAGGTAAACATTCGAGTATAATGCCCACAGTAGAGGAATGGAGGAAAGCAAAAAAAAAAATTGGGTGTTAAATGATATTTTGTCTTTGCTCTGGATGTTAGCATGCCAGATTAGAGTCCACTGTCTCCCCACGCTGTCCTTCAAAGAAAAACGCTTGATGGAAAAACTCGATCATTTAAAAAAATATATAAAACAAATCAAAATATGCTCCATTCACTAAATCTTTTTTTTTCTCCCAATGATGTTCTGCAAATCATTTGCAGCTAAATAAGGGTTGCTGAAGCAAAAAACAGAGTGAGTAGAAGCAGAGCAGAAGAAATGCTTAAAGAAGCTGTGATGAAAACTGAGGGTTAATGAGGATGACCTTTTAACTAAATGACCTCACATCCTGATGATCTTATAAATTCATTTCAAGTTTAGGTAAACTCCTGAACTTGCATTTTAAGAGTCGAGATCATCAGCATGACTTCATAGTCTAGAAGTTGCCCTAATGAAGGGTTAGCCAACCTTTACTTTACATCAGTGAACCAATTAACGTAACCAATTAGTTATGGTTCCAGTGGGAATCCACATGATTGTGATCATGAGGATGTTAAGTGATAAAGAAATTCTAAAATAATTATCACTCTTAAGACAAAGATGTAGAGGCCAGATTTACTGCAAGTAACCAAAGCTTCAAGCAACAGGGAAAGCTTTTATAACTCATGTTCTGTTATAAATATTTCCCAATGAAAACCCTCCTCGGTACACACACAGTGATTGACAGAGTGTATGTGCATAAGGCAGTGGACTGTTACCATACACGGTAAATGTTTGAACAAATGAGAGCGCTAACAGGCAAGAGGTAAACATGAATATCCATCAGTGGCAGTGTCCTTTTCAGCCTCTGGTTCACAGTGTAAGCATGTATTACAAAACCCCATATAAAAACAAACATGATTTAGAGATCTATACAATATGCTATATGAACATCTGTATAGAATAACTTCTCTATTTCATGCTATTAACTATACATTGAGATATATATATATATATATACATATATATATATATATATATATATATATATATATATATATATATATATACATATACACACACACACACACAGTATATTAGCACAGCAAGAAATTTCTCACATTTATAAATGACCTAATGTTTTTCTAATTGAGGATGGGGGCTGAAAAATTTGTTAGCGTATATTGACATCTACTTGCAAATCTCAATCTAGCCAGAAGAGAAAAAAATTAGATGAGTGACTGAGGTGACTTAAGAGCCAGGCACTTAGCCCAAGAGTATGGGAGTCTTATACTGAATCATACATATGAGAGGACACTCACTCACTCACGCACGCAAATCAAGATGAAATGGGATGGGACACAAACACAGCATGAAGTGATATAGCATGTAGTAACACATAGAACAGACAGCTGTGGGGTATGAGGCGAGGAAATTTCAAGACGTCAAGACGCAAGACGTGCATTCAAAGGAGAGATGGAGGGGAAAGTCTCAAATTTAAAAAATGGAAATGCTAAAAGCACCTCATTGTTTGAGAAGTTTTTCGAATTCATTCTTAACACTATAACGTAACGCATGACAATAAATCTGAGGCAGAACTATTTCACTGTAATGACTACAGATGTTTACAAATATTTAGAATGTATTTTATGTTTATATATATAAAAAAAAACAACATCTTAATATTCCTGAAAGACATCTTGGAGTAGAACATGTAGAATATAGAAAAAGGTAGAAGACAGGAAAAAGAACAATCATAAAGGAGCGATGAACCAATGGTACAGAGAGAGAGAGAGAGAGCGAGAGAGAGAGATAGATAGACTAAGAGCTGACGGACAGATCTGTGGAAGTAAGAAGTACAGAGATGTTAGGAGACGCTGTCACAAAATCTCAAACTGATGAACCACAACCTGCATTGTTTAAAATAACCATGAGAAAATAGATAGATAGATAGATAGATAGATAGAGAGATAGAGAGATCAGAACCTTAGAGGGCTTATACTCGAAGGTTTACCCCTTGCACAGGGCTGGAGCAACTCGTCACACTTTTATATGTTTAATTACCGGAAAAGCTTTTGGGTTTTAACTTTGTGCCACAGAAAACCACGCTTGACAAAAGAAACCTTCCGGAAAAGAAAAAAACAAAACAAAACAAGAAGGGGCTGCCATGTTCTCTCTGCATTTCCTCAAATCGTTAATATATAATTTTCTCCTCTGAGAGCAGGAACAGTGGTTGTGCTACATGATCAGACGACAGCAGAATTCCTTAGCAAATTTGATTTCTATGCACCATCATTCTAGAGAAATATGTATACTCCAATGTACAGAAAACTTTGTGGAAGTATAGATTAGGATGGCTACTTGAGCTATTGTTCCATTATGAATGATTACATATAGCTCTGAAGTGGATGCTGGAATCTGCATGTAACCCAACCCTAAGAGGGAAACTCTAAACTGCAAACATCTCCATGTCAGAGGAACCGACGAGGCACATAACAGAGACTGATGTTGTTAAGTGCTCTGATCGAATGAAAGCAGAGAGACAGAGAGAGAAAGAAAGAGAGAGAGAGAGCGAGAGAGAGAGAGAGAGAGAGAGAGAGAGAATGGCTTACTTGGCCCATCTAGAGGATACAGAAAACAAAACCAAGCCCAACAAACTGAACAGCAAGAGGAGAGGACCAACACAACAAGACGGAGGGGTGGGAGGGACACGCAAACAGCACTCCACACAATTACACAGCCCAGCTTGCAAAGAGCCACTCACAGAAACCACAATAATCACTTTCCAATAAAAACAAAACAAAACAGTAGATATACAGTACATGATAAACACTGCACAAGTGCAATGTGTGTATGTGGGCAAGCAGGCGTGCTGAGGAGTGTTTCCGAAACAGTGATTGTGTGTTTGCCAGTGTAACTCTGTCAACAGTTAAGAGGTGTGAGATGTGTGCGTCTGTCTCTGTGTATAATGTGTCGATGTTTCTATGTATAAAGTGTGTTATGTCTGTCACAGGGAAAGCGGGGGACTCACTCCCAGGGGCGGCGCTTGCATTGGCAGTGGAGAGAACTACATGAGTGGGGGTAGAAATATTGGTTACGTCATGGAGCTGGCTGAGCACAGAGGAGCGCCGTCTCACTGCACCCTGAAACGAACCACTCCTCTTGAATGTACTCACTACCTCCATCTGCAGGAGAGAGAGAGAACCATAACACACACATATACTTCAGAGAGACAGAGCAAGGACAGAGCAAGA
Source organism: Ictalurus furcatus (assembly GCF_023375685.1). Classification (NCBI taxonomy): domain Eukaryota; kingdom Metazoa; phylum Chordata; class Actinopteri; order Siluriformes; family Ictaluridae; genus Ictalurus; species Ictalurus furcatus. Next base: position 15,992,741 of record NC_071269.1, on the reverse strand, counting down.
GGAGAAATCCAGGAGGAGAATATATTTGTGGTAACACTGTACCAAGTGAAAATTGTTAGGGCATATAAAATAGTTACCGCTCTTAGCCATTTGGACATTCACTACTAAGCAGCTTAACATTTCAGGAAAGCATCAGAACAGACTTTCAAGCCCATCTGAACATGTGACCATGTCAATCAATTTTGCTTAAAACAAGCTAAACCTGGCGCCCTCAAAAATCTGGTACAGTCTTTCATTATGTACTAGGAATGTAACCAAATACGAATACGTTATTTGAATGTACAGATAATATGTTCTGGACAGATATAAATACAGATGCGACTAGGAACACCATTTGTGTTTTTTTTAGCATCTGGACAAGACTACAGGTGCGCATCAGGACTGGGATCACACGTGCTATAGGAAAAAAGTAGCACAAAAAGGTGTTTTTTTACTCTCATGAGGAGCAGAGCAAGCAGTCAGATATGAAGCTTGCATGACAAAGACCACCATAACATTAATATGAGTCACTGCTAAATGAATCTACAGTGTTCATTTATTCATTCTTAGTAACTGCCTGGTCAATAATAATAATAATAGTAATATGTTTAATTTATATAGTGCCTTTCCACAGCTCAAGGACACTTTACATTCCAAAATTAATAGACATAGGAGAAGAATAAGGGGACAAAAAAACCTACAAAAAAATAAAAATAAACAAACATTGACACAAATACCTCAACTGTTAGGAGAAGAGACAAATTACTGAAGAAATAAATGTGTTTAAACTTGTGATTTAAAAGTCTAGATAGAGGTAACATTTCGGTCAGTGTCACGTTGGTTTAAATTAGGCTACTAATTGGTTTGCATTTTCCAAAACAAAAGTAAATTCATAAGATAATACTGTGGGCAAGTACAAACACAAATTATAACTGCACAAGAGAGATTGAGAGAAATTATGAACTCAAATATAGCAGAGGTTGAGAAACTGTCAGAGCCAGAATTCATAGACTATACTGAGAGTTTCTCCAGTGTTTTCGTTTTAAGATTACGGTTCATTTTTAATTGAAAAACAACCCAAACAAATAAACAAGCAAACTTTCCAGTTGTGGCCATGCCCACTTTGAATTTAAATCAGAAAACAGATATGGATATTTGGGGCAATTAACAGATACAGTGTCAATACATTACACGCCTACAGTATTATGTACAAAGCTGCCGAGGCTTTGTGTGAACATCTACTATCACTCTAAAACAATACAGTATTAGAAAGTGGCCACTGAAAGCCTGTCTAAAGACCAGTGCAGGTAGATGCTTAAAGTACACACTTTAAGACATAGTCTCTAGCCTTACAAAACAAATTCACCAAATGAATGACTTTTACACTACAACAGTTATCAATTCAGCCTTCAAATAAAAAAAGGCAGGAATTATGGTAAAACTTCTTGTACACCTGCAGGGGAATCAGTGCTCGATTAATCTGATTATCTCTATCAGAAGCGCAGTGATGACGGCCGGAGTGTACACTCTTTGCCAGAACCACCCTTGAATTAAAGCCTTGATCAAATTTAGCTGACTGATGATATGAGCGTTGCTGCTGTAATGTGTGTCGTGTTTTGCCAACACTGTGTCGGGTGAGGAGGGGATCGATGCAAATTTTGTAAGGGGCTTTGTTAGCAGTTCTGTTGATGCCACTCCTATGTTACATCCTGCAGTCTTCATCCATCATATTTATGTATATGTGGATTTTACTAAGTACAGTAATGAATGAGGGACAGTGAAAGTGTTAGCAATCCCTAAAGACTGGGTGTGTCTGTGAGTGTGAATATGTGTTCATGGTTCTGAAAGTCCCTTTCTCTCTCAGATTTTTGGCACAACAACTTTACAACTACGAGTAATTATGTGCAGAAGGACACAACGTTCCACACATCCTCTTAGATCTGTAATCCAGAAGTAATTTAAATTAGGTGCTGTTAATTTGAACATTGTGTACCTAGTTTTCTGGGTTTGTGTACCAAGTTTTGTGGCTTTTCCCTGCTAATGAAAGACATTCTAGTGTTGTCAGGGAACTGAACATTGTTTCATTTCTGCCAAATGTAACGTTTTGTGCCAAGGATGCTGTTTGTTTAGGTAAACTCCCTGACAAATTCTGGGGCCTTCCAGGAACAGGTGTATTTATATTATGATTATATTAGGATTCAAGTAATAACAATACGTGACCTCTGATAGCCACATGGTTGAGCCACAACTCATTTAGGAGTTTCAAAGCAAGGGAGTGAAAACTTGCGCAATCACAAATTTGACAGTTTTTATTTGTAAATAGTTTTTTAACCTATGTAAATGTTTTGCTCCACTTCAATAATATGAGCTGCTCTGTGTAGATTCATGAAATATAATCCCAAATAAGTGCATTTCAGTTATATGTATCACTACAAATTGTGGAAACGTTCAAGGGAGATAAATACTTAGAGGCGTTAGCTGGACGTTTCAAGAAAAAACCAGGGCTGAGCCCAGATTCTTCCCCATGCATTTTTTCCAGCTTAGCTAGTAGCCTAAGTTTTGTTTTATGGAAGCTGTGGTAAGTTAGCTGTCAATGTACGACATGTTCAGAAAAAGTTGGATTTATCATAAAACTTGCCTCGGTTGTTGTCACTGTTTGTAGGACTACCATACCGATAAAATATCAAACTTTTCTAACTAGGCTAGTTTGGTGTTGCTAGCCAAGGGGAGGCACAACCAAGCTAAGGGTTTTCTTTTACTGACGTTCAGTTATGTAGTGACTAAACTCTCCAAGTGGAGAATTATTCGGGGTTAAAGAAAATATCTTCAGGGCTATAGCCCCAAATGCCCTGGCCAGGTTATGCCCCTGGGCACTGCACATTCCCATTTGAATAAAATATATAGCAGCACAAGAAGTCAAAAAACGATAGCAAATTGTGTGCCTTCAAGATATTTACTTATAGTTCAGCCTTCTTAAATAAAAAATAAACTGGTTAATTGTATTTTGTAAATGTTTTCTTGAACTGTGGTGGGGTAAGGTTTGGTTAGATTTGCTAAGAGAGTGCCAATCAAACAGCAGTGCAGCAGTTTTAAAAAAAAATCAAGACTACAAAAAATATTTGTGTATTTGTGTAACTCCGAAACTGATATTTTAGAAAATTGCATTGTGTTGCAGTTTATCACAATATGAAATATTAAAAATATTAAACTGTCATGCAATATAAAAAACGCATATTCTACAAAGTATCAGCTAAGAAATTTTAATTTTTTCATTTTTGATAATCAGTGTAAATAAAAACATTTGTTTGAACCCCATACACACCCAAGACACATCACCAGATCCAGAGTTACAGTCCTCAATGTTGGAACCACTAGTTCCACTGTAGTTACTGAATAATTCATAGTAAGTACAGAATAATATGAATAATTGAACAAAAAGGGACTTTAAGGAGTTAATGTACTCATACTATTGGACCCCACTGTTCATCCTTCCTGAGTCTGCAGATCCTTTCTGAGCTGCAGTCTACAAATACTTAAGAAGTCTACACACATTTTTTCTTTACAGGGCTCTACATCCTGTCAACACTCTCAGTGGTGCAGTCTATGCATCCTTTTTGGATTCCTCGATGAGCAGTCACACCAGCTCACTTTCTATACTTCATTCAGCTTATTATCCAGGTCCATTAAACCACACACTGCCTTCATGGACTCTCCTCTTTTTCCAGTAGCATCTCCATTGCTAAAGCCACATACTACCAAGAGAAGACTGGTAGTTCTCCCAACACCCACACTCTCTTCAAAACCTTTTCTTCTCTTCTCTGTCCCTCTCCTCCCCCTTCCCCTCTCACTGCAGATGACTTTGCCACTTTCTTTTCCAACAAGGTTACATCAATCAGGAACCATTTCTTGACCCCAGACATGTATAGACCGGCTCCTCCTCCATGTAACTCCCAACTGACTTCCTTCTCTCCCTTCTCAGAGACTGATGTCTCTAAACTCCTCTCTAGCTGTCCCACAACCTGTCCTCTTGACCCTATCCCTTCTCACCTTCTTCAGTCCATCTCTCCCACACTATTACCTGCACTCACACACATCTTTAACACATCCCTCTCTACTGGCACATCCCCTACCTCATTTAAGCAGGCCCGGGTTACCCCACTGCTTAAAAAACTATCACTTAACCCTGCTGTAGTTGACAACTACAGACCTGTTTCCCTCCTCCCTTTTCTTTCCAAAACTCTTGAAAGAGCCGTTTTTAATCAACTCTCCAATCTTCTCACACAGAACAAACTCCTGGACACCAAGCAGTCTGGCTTCAAGAGCAATCACTCCATGGAGACTGCTCTGCTTTCTGTCACTGAAGCCTTACGACTAGCAAGAGCAACCTCTAGATCATCTGTCCTCATCCTACTCGACCTCTCTGCTGCTTTCGACACTGTGAACCATCAGATCCTCCTGTCAACTCTCTCCAGCCTGGGCATCACCGGAACGGTTCTGCGCTGGGTGGAATCCTATCTCTCAGACAGATCCTTCAAGGTATCATGGAGGGGAGGTATTTCTGAATCTCAGCAATTCACAACTGGTGTTCCACAGGGGTCAGTTCTGGGTCCACTCCTCTTTTCTATCTACACTACATCTCTAGGGAGGTGATTGAGTCTCATGGCTTGTCCTATCATTGCTATGCTGATGACACCCAGCTCTATTTGTCCTTCCAGCCTGCTGATCCATCCGTCTCTGCACCTATCTCTACTTGCCTGTCGGACATCTCGGTCTGGATGAGGGAACACCACCTTAAGCTCAACCTGGCAAAATCTGAGCTTCTCGTCATCCCAGCCTGTCCCTCAATCAACCACAACCTCACTGTACAGCTCGGCTCAACCACACTCAAGCCAGGAACATTGGGGTGATTCTCGATGACAGCTTGACCTTTACAGACCACATCTCAACAACTGCACGGCCCTGTAGGTTCATCCGGTACAACATCAAGAAAATCAGAACCTACCTCACCGAACAGGCTACACAGATACTAGTCCAGGCTCTTGTTATCTCAAAACTGGACTACTACCACTAATTACTCTCGGGCCTCCCAGCCAGCTCCATCAAACCCCTTCAAATGATTCAGAATGCAGCAGCACGCCTCGTCTTCAACCAGCCCAAGAGAACCCATTTCACACCCCTCTTCATCTCCCTCCACTGGCTTCCTGTAGCCGCCCGCATCAAATTCAAGGCCTTGATGCTCACCTACAAGACCTTGTCTGGAACAGCACCCTCCTACCTCAACTCTCTCCTGAAGGCTTACGTTCCCTCACGCAATCTGCGATCGATTAGCAACCGATGCTTAGTAGTACCTACTCAGCGTGGCTCAAGGTCCCTTTCAAGAACATTCAAACTAACTGTTCCTCAGTGGTGGAATGAACTTCCAACCTCAATCCGGACCGCAGAATCTCTCACCATCTTCAAAAAACAGATAAAGACCCACCTCTTCCGTGAACACCTAAACAACCAAATTTGTAAGTCGCTTTGGATAAAAGCGTCTGCTAAATGAATAAATGTAAATGTAAGTGTAAATGGACACCAATTTAACAACCTTACTCTGTAAAGACCTAGCTAAGAGCCCACACACATCACCACACATCTCCTAGTATCTCCTCATAGTATCTTCAAAGCACTTCTACTGTGCTCAGCTGTCTCTTTCCTACCTGTTCTATTACTGGTTTATGAGACAGAGAGAAGGGAAAAGCACTGCTCCAGCAGTGAGAGCGCACGCACATACACACACACACACACACACACACACTTCTGCATATACAGTACATAGACAGCTATGACACCAAAGAAAACCTGGATATCCAAGACAACAATCAAACATTAATTAAGAATCAGTGAGTTAGCATTAGTCAGATAGGTGACCTGCCTAACACTGTAGTGGATTTATTGCTGTATATTAAAAAAATGATAAGAAACACTGTTTTGTTTGGTAAAAGAAGAGAGTGAATATTATAATAAAATAAAGTGAAAGCAAGGAGGTAGATTAATAAAGAGAAAAAAACGATATAGTTTTGAATTCAGATGAAGTAAGTGTGGGAGCCCTTATGGTGGATGCTGAGGCAGAGCTGACTGTGAGGAACGTAGGAAAAAGAACCCCTTACACATCAGCATGCATCTTGTTTATAAGGATAATTAATATGATTTTAAAAAATACATTTCTATAATCTTAGTATTATACAAATAACCTTATTATTGTTTACCACCCCAGCCCCCAAAATTAAGAGCACAACGGCGTTCAACAGACTCCGACTGGATGAACCCTGTAGCACAGAGGCAAAGGTAAATCTAAGCAATAAAGGCCTCTAAAGGACTTCAGTTACAAAATAGAGTAACAGAGATCTGAGCAGGGGATGAGTTTTATAGATCACTGTCAGAGAAATCTATACTCATTTTAGTAAAGGGTCCCAAAGAGAACAAAACAAAGACAAACAGAGGTAAGGATGAGCTGATGTTTTGCTGACTTTTAGAAAGCATCTAGAGAGAAAAGAGAGAGGTAGACAGAGCAAAATAAAATAAAACAATATTCTTTGACAATGATGATATTCTACTTTCAGTGAATATCAAAGCAACTAGGACTACTAACACTACTTCAACCAGTGAGAGGGGTCAGGGGAGAAGGGCTACGGGTGCACACACAGCACCTGAGTCTGGATGCGGTTGAGGCCTCTGAACCAGAGGATCTGGCCTCTGCGCAGCTCTCGTTCAGCATGGTCAATCTCCTCCTCATCCTCAGCCAGCTCATCCTCGGTCATCTCATCTGTGCCCGGCCCTGTACCGGCCTCTTTAAGACACTTCAGGTGACTGGTGGGCACTGTGGCAATGACCTGGAGCACAGAGAGAGATGCTGACAAACATTAGAAATGGGTGACTGAGAATGATGACTGTATGTTTAAATATATATGTACAACAAGGTCAAATGTTTTTAAGTTATCATTGATCAAATGTTAATAATATAGTAACTCTTACTTAGTTGCTACTTAATATTTTTTCCTGGTCAGAGTCGAGCAATATTAATTTGAAATTTCTAAAGTGTATTTCAGAAATCCCTGTATGGAGTTGAAATATATATATATATATATATATATATATATATATATATATTTCCATTAAGTACAGTGTTCCTAATAAAGTGACAAGTGA